>NW_022263347.1:0-89626 GCF_002021735.2 Oncorhynchus kisutch
ACACGGTGGTGACAACGGGACGAGCAGGGTGACACGGTGGGGTGACATAACGGGACGAGCAGGGACAACGGTGGTGATAACGGGACGAGCAGGGACACGTTGGTGACAACGGGACGAGCAGGGACACGGTGGTGACAACGGGGACAAGCTGGAACACGATTGGTGAAACGCGAGCAAGGACACGGTGGTGATAACGGGACGAGCGGTATGCTTAACGGGGCATGTTTATGTAGATTGCTCAGTTTGTTCATAATGCCTGGAGGAGAAGGAGAAATGTATTGTTGGTGTAGCGCTGCTAGATGGTAGCCGGTTTGTGTAGCGCGGCTAGATGGTAGCCGGTTGTGTAGGGTGGCTAGATGGTAGCCAGTTGTGTAGCGCGGCTAGATGGTAGCCGGTTGTGTAACGCGGCTAGATGGTAGCCGGTTGTGTAGGGCGGCTAGATGGTAGCCGTTGTGTAGGGCGGCTAGATGGTAGCCATTTGTGTAGCGCGGCTAGATGGTAGCCGGTTGTGTAACGCGCTAGATGGTAGCCGGTTGTGTAGGGCGGCTAGATGGTAGCCGGTTGTGTAGGGCGGCTAGATGGTAGCCGGTTGTGTAGCGCTGCTAGATGGTAGCTGTACCGGCAATGATCACTGTATGCATATCATTTGTAAAATGTTATTTTGTTCTGTAGTGTCTTGTAAGCCCATGTGGGCTGGGTACCGGTAGGTATATGACACTTAAATCATATCAATCAACTAGCTGGTAACATTGACAAGGTAGACAAGGTTAGCCTTACCCTTAGCATTGAGCCACAGGTCAAGTCCCATTTTCCACCTACCGGTCATGTGCAGCTGGTGCAGGCGGTGGTAGACCAGGGCAGCGTCGCGGCTGCTCATGCGAGCATCCTCCCGGAGCCCCCTGGCGCGGAGCCCCCCAGCCCTGGCAGCCAACCAGCGACCCACCCCTAATCGCTGGAGGCAGAGGCGGAGCAGGGCCCACAGGGGGCACAGGCCAGGTCCAACTGAGAGGTGGGTAAGGGGCGACCCAGGGCCTTGAGGCAGGTCCATAGGTTCTGACTGGCCTGGGCAAAGTCTCCCTATGGGGGAGGGAGAGAGGTGGGTAAGTAACCCTCACAACACCAAATTTGAAAGAGATACAACCTACAGCGGTGTAGTCTAAATGGTCACAGCAAATGAACATTACATTTGTCAACCGTGTAAAGTACAAGTTTATTAAGGTTATAATATTGTAGAGAACAATCTAATGATTCTTCTGTGTAATTTATGACAGAAAACTGTTTTGACATTCATTTTATAGCAACCTCTTGGATTGCCCCGTTTCTATCTACATTATAGAGTGGTTCTTCCTAAAAGTTGCGTTGCACTGCAGCACAGCTTGCGGGCTGCCGCAGAATTCTATGGCACGTTATTTAAGTGTTAGCCATTGTTGCCATTAATGCTAGTTACTGCTAGTTTGACCACCAGAGGGCATCTTTGAGAAGCATTTGACTGTTTTTAATAATTGGCTGTACTACCGAATTTAAACCGTTTTGTAAGAACATAGTACACGGGATTGAATAAGAAATGTAGCTTAATTAATTTGATTAATATTATGTGTGTGTCTATTCAAAGAAAAACGAAAGCCTCTGCGTTTCCATTAGGAAAATATGGCACTGTACAACGTGACCGGTCGGGAGTAGGCTACTAAGTGACTGCGAGTGAAGAGCAAAGTAATCAGAACATTTCCACACCCTAATTGCAGGCTAACCAATACCCAAATAGATTCAGTGAAAATGAAAATCTCATTGATTTATCAAGTCTAGTCCCCATGCTTGTCTTAGAGGAGCGCAAAGCGGTGCTGAAAAACCTACACGCTGGTAGGCTAAAAGCTACACGCTGGTAGGCTAAAAGCTACACGCTGGTAGGCTAAAAGCTACACGCTGGTAGGCTAAAACCTACACGCTGGTAGGCTAAAACTACACGCTGGTAGGCTAAAAGCTACACGCTGGTAGGCTACTGCTTCAAATCCTCTATAATTGGATTATTATTATTGACTTTGGGTGTTCCACTAAGCAACAATTTGTTGCTTCATTAGCCTACTTTATTCCAATATTTCTGTCATTCAGTGATATAATAGTAATAGTAATTAGTTATGGAACCATCCAGATGAGGTTAGAAAACAACGCAGCCTGTTGTCCTGCTGATAGCCCATCAGGGTGGACGACTTAAAAGAACTCCAGCACAGAGAAGAGAAAAGAGTCTTAAATAATTAAACGTGGGTAAAATACTGTTTGACTTGGGGATTATGGTCACGGACAGTGCTATTTGCCGGTGTTATGCCGAACATGAAAGCCCAGGAAAATGAACAGGTACAGTAGGCTACAATACTGTAAAATAGGCTAATAATGCAAAAAATAATGCCTAAATAAATTGACTGTTGGTCTTTACTGTATGCTGCACATTTTGACATTTGACATCGAGACTATTCAAGCCATCGACTCACTGATGGTTGAAGATGATGAGCGATCGGCAAAGGCAGTCTGGAATGTTCTGGCATCACGGCACAACATCACTCTAATTACCGTCAAAAGACAGTTGAAGAAACTGGAGTGAACTTACGGAAAGGCTTTGTAAGACACTATCTAATTATTATTATTATTTTTATTTATTTTTTATTTATTTTTTTCCTCAGAACATTAACCATGTGTGTTCTCTTGTTTTGACCCAATGATTCGTCTGACAAACAAAGAACTTTGCGTGCTGCAGCCAGCCATGGATCAAAGCTGGCGAGACATTCAATGACATCAAGAGATATGCTGGACCCTATGTCAGAGAGGTGTTTTTGGGACCACATCATGTCTATTGTCCTGCTAATAGCCCTTGTGAAAAACAAGTGTTGGAAAACGTTATCTACTATCTAAGGGGCTTTTATAGAACTATAATGCAGGGTTAATAGTAACAATAATAATCGTTGGATAACAGATGTGCTCTCGGTACTCATTAAGAGGCGGCTTCGATCTTCAATATAATCATTCATTCAGAAGGTTAAACCCTTAGGTTTCAGGCCTGCAGTAGGTTATGGAAACATTGTTTTCAAGTCCTCCTGGTGGTTACAGTCCTAACCCTGGAACGTGTGGCACCATTGAAAGAAGCTGGTTTGATGAAAACTGTCAATTTCGTCTGTTCTCTCTGGTCACAATGTCATAGTTTTTTTATGAACACAGTTACCATTAAAAAACAATATGTTTCTCTTCCCAACTATTTTACAATCTATATGGCACAGCTGGCATTTTTTGGTCCTTAAATGAAACCGGTATATATTTTTATTTATCACAATTTTCTTTTACCAATTTTGGTCTTTAAATTGTGACTAGGGGGCATATTTTCAATAACGTTCCCGTAGTAAACGGGATATTTTATCAGGACAAGATGCTAGAATATGCATATAATTGACAGCATAGGATAGAAACACTCTAAAGTTTCCACAACTGTAAAAATATTGTCTGTGAGTATAACAGAACTGATGTTGCAGGCGAAAGCCTGAGAAAAATCCAAAACAGGAAGGGACTCTATTTAGAAGGCTCTGTGTTCCTATGCGTCCCTATTGAGCAGTGAATGGGCTATCAACCAGATTCCTTTTTCTATGGCTTCCCTAATGTGTCTAGTGTCACAATACATAGTTTCAGGCTTTATTTTGAAAAATGAGCCTGAACGTCAACATTGCGTCAGTGGTCAGCTGAAGTCTCTCATAGTGTTTGGTGCGTAAAGGACAAATGCGGCCATTGTCTCTTTCTCCTACTAAGAAGCCACCAGTCCCAGTTGATATATTATCGAATAGATATGTTGAAAAACACCTTGAGGGATTGATTATAACAACGTTTGCCATGTTTCTGTCGATATTATGGAGCTAATTGGAATATTTTTCGCCGTTTTCCTGACTGCAATTTCCGGGCGATTTCTCAGCCAAACGTGAAGAAAAAAAACGGAGCTATTTAACCTACAAAAATAATATAAAGTATAAAAATATTTTTTTAAATATATACTATAAAGACCATTGGGCTATCTAACTGGGAGTCTCGTGAGTGAAAACATCCGAAGCTCATCAAAGGTAAACATTTAATTTGATTGCTTTTCTCATTTTCCGTGACCAAGTTACCTGCTGCAGCTGGACATAATGCTATGCTAGGCTATCGACTAAACTTACACAAATGCTTGTCTTGCTTTGGCTGTAAAGCATATTTTGAAAATCTGAGATGACAGGGTGATTAACAAAGGGCTAAGCTGTGTCTCAATATATTTCATTTGTGATTTTCATGAATAGGAATATTTTCTAGGAATATTGATGTCCGTTGCGTTATGCTAATTAGTGTCAGATGATGACAACGGTTCCCGTTCACGGGATGGGGTGTGTCACTAGAGGTTAATGCGAGGGCCGACAGACAAGTTCCTTACTTTTCCCACTTCCACTTGATAAAGGTTCCAATTAATAACGTAAAAATTTTTTCTATTAGAATATTTGAGTTTAACCACAATATGATATTTTAGAGATGATTTTGTTTTCAAATAATTGAAAGTGAGAGGTTATAATCTGAATAAAGGGAAAAAGGCCATTCTTGAACACGGGGTGAGACATTCTTAATAATTTGTAAATAAAGCCAGTTTTGTTATTTAGAATGATTTATTTCTGTTTTTAGAGTGAGAGAAACCAAAAGCCCAGCGTGCCTATTTTTGGGAAAATCGTCAGTCCACATGTCAATGTGTAATTCCCTCATTTACCCAAGTTCTCGCTTAACTCCAGGCACACAGCGACAGTTTTGTTGTTGGTTGCCTGATGCAGGACTCTAGTGCCAGAGGAGACTCTCAGACTGAAACACTTCTATTAATTTAAGAAAAGACAGTCAATTTGTGCCACAGTTTAGACTATCGATAGATCAGCGTTCTAACTCCCCCTTGTGATAGTGTGGCGCAATGACAGAATGCCACCATCTAGCACTAATGGTCGCAGCACAAGCTGGTAACTTTTAAAGGAAGAACCACTGTACAGCAGTGGAGTGAACACCATACACCCTATTCCCTACATAGTGCACTATATAGGGAATAGGATGCCATTTTGACGAAATCACATTCTCCATATTCTCACCCGTGCCAGGTCGAGGTCTGCCTGCTTGCGGTGCCTCCAGAACAGCACGGAGGATCCAGAGTGGGGCCTGGTGACTGGCTCTCCATAGACCAACACTCTGACCAGAACCCCAGCCACCAGCACACCATTCAGCAGCCACACCAACAGAGTGGGTAGCACCCAGTCCATCCAGCCCCACGAGTCAGCTAGGAGGAGAACACAGAGAGAGGATGACTTTTGGAGACACCCATACAGAATTACTTTTGGAGATACAACAACACATAACGAGTTTGAGACGCGCACGTCAAACACACACACAGACAAAGAAGAGATGGACTTGGACAAGAAAATACACATGGGAGTATTAGATTAACTCACTAGGAGTAAGATACACACCTCCGCCACCCTCCCTCTTTCCCTCCCTCCCTCCATACCTGCGTTGTCTAGGCCCAGCATGATCCTGCCTGTCCCAGGATGCACTGCTTGGTTGTTAGCGGTGGTGCTGGAGCCCATCCCTCACACAGCAATGGCAGCCAGGGGATTGAGGGAGAGGAAGAGGAAGGTGAATGTGCACAGCGCCATGCGGGAGCGGTCCAGCATGCCAGCACTGCCCGGAGTGGACGTGTCCATCAGATTGACCGCCGGCTGACGGGAGAGGACAGAACACAAGAGTCAGGGTTAGAAATACAACTAAAGCAAGAGGCAGAGATGGAACTGGAACTAGAATTGGAATCAGGGAATTACAACTAAGAACTATAACTTATTATCGTATTCCCTCATTTACCCAAGTTCTCGCTTAACTCCAGGCACACAGCCAGATAAACTGAAGACAGTCAATGACCGTGGACCACAGAAGGTATTTGTACTGGTAACAGACAATGCTGCGAACATGAAGGTTGCTTGGTCTAAAGTGGAGGAGTCCTACCCTCACATCACACCCATTGGCTGTGCTGCTCATGCATTGAATCTGCTCCTCAAGGACATCATGGAACTGAAAACAATGGATACACTCTACAAGAGAGCCAAGGAAATGATTAGGTATGTGAAGGGTCATCAAGTTAGAGCAGCAATCTAACCTCACCAAGCAAAGTGAGAAGAATAAGAGCACCACATTGAAGCTGCCCAGCAACACCTGTTGGGATGGTGTTGTCATCATGTTTGACAGTCTCCTGGAGGGGAAGGAGTCTCTCCAAGAAACAGTCTGCCGATATGGACAGCCCCATCCTCCTCCTGGATGATGTATTTTGGGAGAGAGTGGTAAGCAGCCTGAAACCTATAGCAGTAGCCATTGCACTGATTGAGGGAGACAATGCCATCCTGTCTGATGTTCAGACTCGCAGATGCAGATGTAAGAGAAGAAATCCGTACTTTCCTGCCCACTTCACTGTTGCTCCAAGCAGAGGAAACTGCAGTTTTGAAATACATCAAAAAATATTAAGACTTCTTCCTGAAGCCCATACACGCTGCAGTGTACATGTTGGACCCCAAGTATGCTGGCAAGAGCATCCTGTCTGGTGCAGAGATCAACAAGGCCTATGGTGTCATCACTACCGTGTCTCGCCACCTTGGCCTGGATGTGGGCAAGGTTCTTGGCAGTCTGTCGAAGTACACTTCCAAGCAAGAGCTTTGGGATGGAGATGCAATATGGCAGTCGTGCCAACATATCTCATCAGCCACCTGGTGGAAGGGACTTTGTGGATCTGAGGCTCTTTCCCCTGTTGCCTCCTCCATCCTCCAAATCCCACCAACATCAGCCGCATCAGAGCACAACTGGTCCTTGTTTGGGAACACACAAACCAAAGCCCGCAACAGGCTGACCAACACAAGGGTTGAAAATTTGGTGGCCATCCAGGCATATTTGAGGCTTTTTGAGTCTGACAATGAGCCATCCTCAACAAGGTTAGAAAGTGATAGTGAAGATGAGGCCTCAGAGTCTGATGTTCAAGAGGTGGACATTGAGCAGGTCCAGGGAGAAGACATGGAAGCTTGAGAGGAAGACAACCAAGGCTTTAGTTTCTAGACTATCATTTTACAGATGTATGTTGAAAACATTTTTGGGAGATGCCATGGATCATTGGGAATCATTCAATATTCCCTTTTTGTTGTTCAGTAAAATCCTCCCATGTGAAGAGTCAACTCATTTAATTAAAGTTAAATTAGTAACTAAATCGTTTTTTTTCCTATTGGAAGGATTTCATCATTTGCAATTGTGTCTACTTATGATAAGGTAAAATGTTTATGTTTATGTCTCCATATGATATGGTAAATATATCCAATGCAAAAAACATCTATATTTAAATGGTATTAATATTCATTCCCATATATTCCCGTTAACTCCCACGGAAAGTTCCCACCTCTGAATATTCCCCAAAAAGGTCAACCCTAGTTACGGGTAACATCCAGTATCCTGACTGGCTCCACTCAATGCTTTTCAGTGAGGTTTCACGTCTCAGGTTGTGAAACCCACCTTGCTGTCCTCCCCCATGGGGCTGTCGGGTTCTGAGTCGCTGCCACAGTGGGAGTAGGAAGTGGGAGAGCCCACGTCGGATGGCGGCGGGGTGGGTAGCTCGCTCTTTACGTCCGTCTGTGGGCCATCCACCTCCATGGCAACCAGGTCCTTCAGAGACTCTGGAGAGGAGGGAGAGAGAGGAAGGAGGAGAGAGGAGGAGAAAAGAGAGGAGGGAGGTAGAGAAAGAAAGGATCAACCTCACAATAGTTCAGGCCAACCTCATCACTGTTATGACAACTATATCTGTATCCATAAAGTGTCTCAGAGTGCTGATCTAGAATCAGTTTAGCCTTTAAATCATAATTAATACAATTATATGGACAGGGGGGAACCTGATCCTAGATCAGCCATCAGCCATGAATACGGGCCCAGCTCTTGATCCGAGCACAACCAGCACTAGCTATCAGACAATGACTGCATTTCACAAAGCACTTCTTTAAGCAATTAAAAGCTTTAGCCATGAAGAATCCTTCTTCTTCATAAAGAATAACAATAGGATCATGATAAAGGGAGGATGGAAGAGAGGAAAGGGCAGGCATAGAAGGAGAAGAAGAGCCAGGGCAGGGAGGAGAAGAACCACTCACTGTTCTTCTGGGCAGACATCTTCAGGGCCATGTTCTCTTTTTTCAGTTTCTGGTTGGACTGCTGCAGGTAGCGGATGTAGTCTATTGCCTTCTTCAGAATTGCCGACTTGTTGAGCTGCTTAGCAGATGAAAAAGGTAATACAACAACTTGTTGAGCAGCTTAGCAGAAGAAAAAGGTGAATACAACAACTTGTTGAGCTGCTTAGCAGAAGAAAAAGGTGAATACAACAACTTGTTGAGCTGCTTAGCAGAAGAAAAAGGTGAATACAACAACTTGTTGAGCAGCTTAGCAGAAGAAAAAGGTGAATACAACAACTTGTTGAGCTGCTTAGCAGATGGAAAAAGGGGAATACATCTTGTTGAGCAGCTTAGCAGATGGAAAAAGGTGAATACAAATTTAATGCAAGATTTTAAGAGCCTCTGATAAACAGTATGCATTTGAATGCAACCAATGAGTTTTTCTTCGATATAATACGAACACAGCATTAACGTCTTGACATTGGAATCCATGAACAAAACAGTGGCCGTGTCCCAATACCCATACTAGCGTACTAAACAGTACGCAAAAAAATATATAACGTATAGTACTTTTGAAAAAAATGTAATAGTACTCCAAATGTGTCATCTAATATGCGATTGCGTTGACTCCTGCTATTCGTTCGTTTTGGTACAGCGTGTCAATTTATCTAATTATCAGCTGTTGTCAAACACTCGAGTCGGAAAAGACGAGTGACTTAAACTAGATCAGCCTAAATGAGTATACAGAATGTAGTACGCTAGTATGGGTATTTGGACACAGCCAGTTACTTTTCTCTGTCAGATGATTCAGTTTTTGAAAGCTCTACTGTATCTCAATGGGAATCTCCTGCTTAAAATGTATGTTGCAAATAATATTTAGCAAATATATATATATATTTTTAAATATACGTATATATTTCCAATATTAATACCTTGGCCTCAGTCCCCGGCCACCAGGTCTTTAAGCTCAAGGATCTTGTCGTTGATGGATGAGCGGTAGCGCTTCTCGATGGCGTTGTGGGCGGTGCGCTTCTCGCCCTTGGGGGGCAGGCCCATAGGTTTACTGCTGATTGTGATACGGTTGATGGGCAGCTTGTCAGAGTCCATCATCACTGGCACTGTGGTCAGGAAGGTGCCACCACTCATCAGAGCCTAGAGGGAGAGAGAGATAGAGGGAGGGAGGTATGGAAGAAGAAAGAGGGAGGAGAGAGAGAGGGAGGGAGGGAGAAAGAAAGAGGAGGGAGAGAAAGAGAGGGAGGGAGGAATGGAGAAATAAAGAGGGAGGAGAGAAAGAGAGGGAGGGAGGGAGGGAGGAGGGATGGAAAAAGAAAGAGGGAGGGAGGGAGGGAGAGAAAGAGAGGGAGGGAGAAAGAAAGAGGAGGGAGAGAAAGAGAGGGAGGGAGAAAGAATGAGGGAGGAGAGACATTGTTTCTAAGAAGACAATCACTAAAGTAGCATCTAGATCAGGGGTGTCAAACTCATTCGGGCTTCAACGACGTCCAGAGGGCCGTAATGAAAATGTGGTAGATACCATTGCCGTCATTGCCGTCAAAAGAAATTGTTCTCTATCCATCGTTTTTTGGAATTTTGCATTAGTGAGCTGGACAGAGGAAACTGTATGAATGTAGGTCCAAGACCATTTCTACAGTTTCCATTCAGTTTTAGTCATCATCAAGTATATTAAGTTTGTTTCCCCCTCAAACAGGCAGTATGTTTGACACGATGTCCTATACACCACAATACTTTCTATTCTTCCACTACCATAAAAATACTTTTAGACTATTTTTATTCGGGAAAAATGACTATTTCTAAATGCTGTTACTACTTTATGACATTACTATTCCTACCATCTCGTTCCTACCTGGAGTGAGTGGGTGGTCTGGGCTGTGGTGGTGGTTCCTACCTGGAGTGAGTGGGTGGTCTGGGCTGTGGTGGTGGTTCCTAACTGGAGTGAGTGGGTGGTCTGGGCTGTGGTGGTGGTTCCTAACTGGAGTGAGTGGGTGGTCTGGGCTGTGGTGGTGGTTCCTAACTGGAGTGAGTGGGTGGTCTGGTCTGTGGTGGTGGTTCCTAACTGGAGTGAGTGGGTGGTCTGGGCTGTGGTGGTGGTTCCTAACTGGAGTGAGTGGGTGGTCTGGGCTGTGGTGGTGGTTCCTAACTGGAGTGAGTGGGTGGTCTGGGCTGTGGTGATGGTTCCTAACTGGAGTGAGTGGGTGGTCTGGGCTGTGGTGGTGGTTCCTAACTGGAGTGAGTGGGTGGTCTGGGCTGTGGTGGTGGTTCCTAACTGGAGTGAGTGGGGTGGTCTGGTCTGTGGTGGTGGTTCCTACCTGGAGTGAGTGGGTGGTCTGGGCTGTGGTGGTGGTTCCTAACTGGAGTGAGTGGGTGGTCTGGGCTGTGGTGGTGGTTCCTAACTGGAGTGAGTGGGTGGTCTGGGCTGTGGTGATGGTTCCTAACTGGAGTGAGTGGGTGGTCTGGTCTGTGGTGATGGTTCCTAACTGGAGTGAGTGGGTGGTCTGGTCTGTGGTGATGGTTCCTAACTGGAGGGAGTGGGTGGTCTGGGCTGTGGTGGTGGTTCCTACCTGGAGTGAGTGGGTGGTCTGGGCTGTGGTTCCTAACTGGAATGAGTGGGTGCTCTGGGCTGTGGTGGTGGTTCCTAACTTGAGTGAGTGGGTGGGTGGTCTGGGCTGTGGTGGTGGTTCCTAACTGGAGTGAGTGGGTGGTCTGGGCTGTCGTTCCTAACTGGAGTGAGTGGGTGCTCTGGGCTGTGGTGATGGTTCCTAACTGGAGTGAGTGGGTGGTCTGGGCTGTGGTGATGGTTCCTAACTGGAGTGAGTGGGTGCTCTGGGCTGTGGTGATGGTTCCTAACTGGAGTGAGTGGGTGCTCTGGGCTGTGGTGATGGTTCCTAACTGGAGTGAGTGGGTGCTCTGGGCTGTGGTGATGGTTCCTAACTGGAGTGAGTGGGTGGTCTGGGCTGTGGTGGTGGTTCCTAACTGGAGTGAGTGGGTGCTCTGGGCTGTGGTGATGGTTCCTAACTGGAGTGAGTGGGTGCTCTGGGCTGTGGTGATGGTTCCTAACTGGAGTGAGTGGGTGCTCTGGGCTGTGGTGATGGTTCCTAACTGGAGTGAGTGGGTGGTCTGGGCTGTGGTGGTGGTTCCTAACTGGAGTGAGTGGGTGGTCTGGGCTGTGGGTGGTGGTTCCTAACTGGAGTGTGTGGGTGGTCTAGGATGTGGTTCCTACCTGCAGTGAGTGGGTGCTCTGGGCTGTGGTGATGGTTCCTACCTGCAGTGAGTGGGTGCTCTAGGATGTGGTTCCTACCTGCAGTGAGTGGGTGGGTGCTCTGGGCTGCGGTTCCTACCTGCAGTGAGTGGGTGGGTGCTCTGGGCTGTGGTTCCTACCTGCAGTGGGTGGGTGCTCTCGGATGTGGTTCCTACCTGCAGTGAGTGGGTGCTCTAGGATGTGGTTCCTACCTGCAGTGAGTGGGTGCTCTGGGCTGTGGTTCCTACCTGCAGTGAGTGGGTGCTCTGGGCTGTGGTTCCTACCTGCAGTGAGTGGGTGCTCTGGGATGTGGTGGTGGCCAGGGAGGTGATGCATGGAGAGGCCACAGTAGTGACCATACAGGGGTCACGGTTCAAGGTGGTCAGCAGCAGAGACTCAGCCTTGATAAACTGGGGCTGGAGCAATACCTGAGAGGAGGAGGAGCAAGGGAGAGGGAGAGAGAGAGAGCGAGAGCGAGGGAGAGAGCGAGAGCGAGGGAGAGAGCGAGGGAGAGAGAGAGCGAGGGAGAGAGAGAGCGAGGGAGAGATGGAGGGTTAGACTATAAGCCTGAGGGAGCAGTTCTGTTCCATTGAAATAAATTAGAAATGAAAGAAATACTAGGACAATAATAGGTTTGAATGCATAGAACAAATTTTTCTGGTGTGTTGATATTCTTAGGGTTAATGAGTCTCATCAAACATAACACACACACGCACTCACTCCAGGTGAACAAACTAACTTGTTGAATGTGATGTGATGCGATGGTCTGAGCTGGGGGGCTTGCTGAGGTGGTCAGGAGGGGGGCCGTGGTGGTCAGAGCCTGGATGGTCATTGGCTGAACACCGGAAGGGGACGACGACAGGCTGACCATGGGCTGGGCGGGGCCTCCTTGATGATTGACAGCTAGAAAAATAATCAGGGTCATGTTCATTAGGCACCAAACGGAAGAAAACTGCCTGAAACAAGGAGGGAGTACATAAATATTTGTTTCTGGGTTCAAAACGTCCTGCTAGTATGGACTCAATTGTGTTTGAAATAGTTCAAGCTGTAAAACCAGCTGTAAAACTAAAACACCATATAAACTGTCGTCACCATAAGTCTTTGGCGAGGCCAAAGATCACATACATTTTTTGCGTGGCTTAGTAGTGTATGACCTTTCCCCTGGTGAGTGATATCATTATGGGATACTGGCTGAAGCGGGGAGTGTACACTACGGTACGTTTGGTAGCTATAAAGACACTTGAGTCACTGACCGATAACAGTATGGATTATCATTGTAGGAATTACCTTTGACCTCTAGAAAACATACGATATGATGACTGTAGCAGGCAGTGTGTAACATAACAGTACAGGTGGCTGTAAAGACATTGGTCTACACAGAGTCAATAGGTTTGTAATGCTGGGGCATGGCTGCATGGGGCAGAAATCTTACTGTAGTTTCAAATCTAATTTAATTTCACATACACATGGTTAGCAGATGTTAATGCGAGTGTAGCGAGACACTTAAAGGGACAGTGTTGCACAGGTATGCAAGGTGTGTATATCTGAATATGGCTCATAGAGAGTGTAGACAAAAAACCCTCTCAGCCTCAGGGACGGTCCTTCACTCTGACCAACGGGTATTAGATTGGGATTTTGACTGACAGTCAGCGGAGGTTGTTGAGTAACCCACTGACTCTCTTTTGGAAACATGCTGAACTACTACTGTTACTGCACCATAGAACACAACTCTACCTCCTCATAACACCAAGTGGGCTTTCTTCAGGGAGTGAATGTTTGTGCTTTGTATACCAGTTTCCATTGTCAGTCCCTACCTTTCGCCTTGAGAGAGAGACAGAGAGAGAGTGTGTGTGAGAGTGGGTGAGACAGTAGGAGTGTGAGCATGTGTAAACTGTTCCTCCAGTCATGCTCTGCTCTCATCCAGACACAGCAGCATGGCCCTGCTCTGCATCATAAATAAGACGTCTTAACGACCATGTGGCTCTACTACTAGCAACACATGGTGGGGTCCCTCCTTCCCTCCCATTATCTGGCAGGACGTGGCTGAACAGGGAGGGCCATGGGGAAACCCCTACAACCATTAAAATAGCTATGTTTCATCTCCACGTGGAAGGGGTTAGGATTAGGGGGAGTGACTCAGTTTTACGTATCCTTGCATTCGTTTGCTCCCTTGGCCTTATTTTCTGACTCTCATCCATCTACTACCAGCATTTCAACTATTAATACAGAGGAATGGAGACAATCTGTTCCTCACCTTTGTAGCCATTTTGGGTGCTGTAGTTAATCCGTATCTGCTGGGTGTGGGCCTGAGACTGCTGGGGGGCAGGAGAGGTGAACAGGGCTTGGGGGACGGCGCTGAACACGGGGCTCTGGCCGGGTACAGTATGGGGGGAGGAGGCTGGGGGAGGAAGCTGGACTGGAACAGGGGCTGGGGGAGGAAGCTGGACTGGAACAGGGGCTGGGGGGGAGAGGACCGGCAGGGGCAGGTCCACCTTGGGCTGCCTGACACCCTGAGCAGCCTGGGCTGATGGAGAGCCCTGCTGGGGAGCTGGCTGCGGCCTAGGTAGTGGTACAGGGGTGGAGGTGGTGACTTGGGCCAGGGGCGACTGCTGGAAGGTGGGGGGGTGGAAGGCCTTGTCTGGGGGGGAGGAACTGCGGATGATGGGGGGCCCCAGGAGAGCATCAAGGTGGGGGGCTGCTGCTCAGGATTGAGGTGGTGGTGGATGGAGGGGAGGTGGTGGAGTGGGGCAGGCTGAGGGCAGGGAGGTCCTGGGTAGGGGTGACCCCTGTGAACTGAGGGGGGTCAAAGAGACCCGCCATGTCCTGGTTGAACTCCACCATGTCCTGGTTGTTGATGAGCTGCAGCATGTCTGAGGAGAGATGGGGATATAGTCAGAGTACTCCATAGATTGAGAGAAGCAGAGACAGAGAGAGACAGGGGATGCCTTGTTAACCATGACATTGCCACAGAAATCAGGAGAAGAGGGTCAATTAAGGCAAAACTAAAACAAAGTAATCTAAGTTGAAGACTGTGATTAGTTGAATCATGTGTTAAAGCTAGACTGGAACAAACAGCTGTACACACACACACACACACACACACACACACAGCAGAGCCTTTTGTTCACTCCATACTGCACTCATTTTGAACATCTTAAAAACCTCTTGCGTGTAGGGGGCAGTATTTTGATTTTGGATGAAAAACATACCCAAATTTAACTGCCTATTTCTCAGGCCCAGATTCTAGAATATGCATATAATTGTAAGATTATGATAGAAAACACTCTAAAGTTTCCAAAACTGTCAGAATATTGTCTGTGAGTATAACAGAACTGATATTACAGGTGAAAACCTGGGGAAAATCAAATCAGGAAGTAGCTTCTATTTTGAAAGCTCCATGTTCCATAGCCTGCCTTCGCTCCATTTAAAGGGATATCAACCAGATTCCTTTTCCTACGGCTTCCCCATGGTGTGAACAGTCTTTAGACATAGTTTCAGGCTTTTATTTTGAAAAATGAGCGAGAAAGATCACATCGCGTCAGCTGGGTGTTCCCAGAATTTTGCTTGCGCAAAAGTTTGGAGCAGCCATTGTGTCTCTCTCTCCTATTGACGAAGCTAAAGTACCGGTTGATATATTATCGATTATATATTGAAAAAACAACCTGAGGATTGATTATAAAAAATAAGTTTGACGTGTTTCTGTGAACATTACGGATATTATTTGGAATTTGTCTGCGATGTCGTGACCACTTGCACCTGTGGATTTCTGAACATAACGCGCCAAACAAATGGAGGTATTTTGGATATAAAAATTATCTTTATGGAACAAAAGGAACATTTATTGTGTAACTGCGAGTCTTGTGAGTTCAAACATCCGAAGATCAAAGGTAAGCGATTTAATTTATTGCTTTTCTGACTTTCGTGACCAACGTGGCTGCTAGCTGTTTAACATTTTGCCGACTGAGACAGATCTTCTTACATAAACGCTTGGATAGCTTTCGCCGAAAAGCTTTATTGAAATCTGACATGCCAGGTGGATTAACAACAAGCTAAGCTGTGTTTTGCTATATTGCACTTATGATTTCATGAAAATTTTATATTTTTAGTAATTTAATTTGGCGCGCTGCAATCCAGCTGATGTTGGTGTAAATGATCTCGCTAACGGGATGGGTGCATCAGCGTGCCTCCCAATGACCAAACCACGTTTCTGGGCCTCTGAATGGAGCAGAGATAAAACCCTGTAACCCAATCGGAGCGTTTCGTGATTGTCAACTAAAGGCTTAAATTAAGACTTGAACCACTGGGTGACTGACTGACAGAGCATTTCTCCCATCTCTCTCGCCACACCACATGTTAATGTGTCACTTAATCTCTGCCCTAACTCCACTAGAAAAACCAAGAACTGGGCTCAAAGTGTCCCAGAGTAGGTGCTGATCTAAGATCAGTTTTGATCATAATAAATCAGATTATCATGAAGACAAAAGATCTGATCCTAGAACAGCACTCATACTCAGATACTTTGTGGATATGAGCCCTGATCTGAGAAGTAGAGCAGGACAGTAAATGGGGCCAGCTCAGTTCAGTCCTGGTCAGTAATGCAGTTATTATGGGGCCACTGCAGCAGAGCAGACTGGCTCTATGCCACTCTAATGGGCTCCAAAAGGGCCACAGCGAGACAGGCAACACAATAGACACTATGATCACAGTCACACCATCCCAGACCTGAAGCTACTTCACTACTATTCACAGCATTATGATGCACACGGTCTGTCAAAAGGACAACAACCCTGAGTAGGTGAGGATGGAGACGCAAGAAGAATTGAGTGTTGATGAAAAGGGTGATGTTTACTATGCTATGCTGCACCCTCCACGTAAACATGGCATGGTAGCACTTTACATTAGAACATGGAACTGAGTAATAGTAGCAAGTTAATTACTCACACTGAAATCTTTATTCTCTAATAATACAACAGGCCTTGTTTTAGGGTAATACACTGTATAGTATACTTGTTTAATCAGCTAGAGATGCTCACAAATATTGTCTATAGCTTCTGGATTTCTAACTGAAATAGGCTGTAGGTTAGGCTATCCCAAATGAGTTTCAGGCAGCACAGTGAGGAGGCTGTTCCCTGGCAAGGAGAAAGACCATTTTGTTTAATCTTAGACCAAATCATCAAGCTAATAGTCATATGTTATAAGGACTAGGTCTAGTAATAACGGAACACACTTCATGCTTCTGCCTTTGCTCTCTGTCTGCACTGGCACACCAGTCTGACTAGCCTGGATTTGTAAACCAATGTTTTGTATGAGGTGATCGCTGCCGACCAATCAGAAAGTGCCTCAGACACTTGCAATGCAGACCAGCCCCCAAGATAGAAAGAGAGGAAGCACTTGTGGTTTCAATGAGAAGGGGTTACTATGGGACAATTTAGTGCTGGGTTACTCTCGGTCAATTTTTAGGGTAGTGCGTGGAATCAATGAAGGGTGAGATGCTGCAGCAGAGCAGTTGTTGGCAAACAACCAACCATTGATTATACTGACAAATAACATTAGTTAATATCACCAACGAATCGAATAGCCACCATTCAATTGAATGCACTGATGCATTAAGGTAACTAGGTTCGATATAACTTAACTAATTTAAATATAAACGATGAACATTTTATTAATAAGACTGCAACATATGATTCATTCATACATAAATATGAATTATATATGGATGGGAAAAAAGCAACCATCAGATCATGATTCATGTTATAGACTTATTTCACGCCTCTTGAAATGAACCCGACAGGGAACGCTCGAAATTAACCTCGTCGTGATGTCAGTAGGACAAGTTGGAGGGGGCGGGGCACATTAACTAGCGTCTGTTCCGTTCATCACACACAAGCTAGCAGTGAACTATCAGCTCGTGTAGTATGCACATTGTTTTAACTTATCAATAACATGCAAAATAGCAGATATAAATGTGTCTAGAGTTAGATCAGAACCAAAACGCAAAAACAGATAAACAAGCACCGAACTCAGACAGTAGCTAGCTAGTTCCATAAGGTTAACTAGGATTCTCCTCGACCCTGAGAGAAGGAAGCCTTCTCCTACTACCACATAACGTTACTGTTTGAGTCAAATATAAAGCTCGTTAATTTGATTTAAGGTAACTAATGTATAACTAATGTAAGTTAGCTAACTTGCTAACTAAGCTGTACATCATTCTAAATTACTCACTGGGTGCCTATACGTAGTTAATGATACCTCACTCAGTAACTCTGTGTACAAGCTGTTTCATGTATGTGTTGCTACTATTGCTGTCACTTGTTTGGCTAGATAACATTCGCAACAACAATAGCTAACTAGCTAACGCGTTACCAAGTTCAAGTTGTCCGTTTTGCTAGCTAGCTTACTAGTAAGCTTAACGTTCTTACCATCAATGTCATTGAGAAGAGCCGTGTCAATATCGCTGGGGTCATTTAGGGATATGGTTGGATCCAGATTATCCAGTGATTGATCGTCAAAAGACAAGTTCATTTTTGCTGTCTCGTTATGGTTAGCTAACTCACTGTGGCTAAAAACTTACGATTTCCACTTAAATCGATGTTTGTGTATCTAGCTACATTTGCAATTATTCCAGTGAGATAAACTCTGTTATTGATCTGTCAAATAGTGCCTTCTTCTGTCTTCATATTGATGCCCAAGAGGCACACTTCTCACGCTAAACAGTGCTCATTGAGGATCCACATGCTTAGCCAGCTAGTTACAGAGCGCTTAATGAGTGACACTTGTTCAAGCCAACCCCCGACCACTTGTGAATTCTGACTCCCCCTTCATGGTCTCATACCTTTTTTTTGACTGGCAACTCCAGGACGATATACAGTGTCCATGGTATTTACATTTGTGCATGGCTATTGCAAAGAATAAAAAGCAGTGTTTCTTGAAAACTACTATAATGTAGGATGAACACTGTGGGGAAATACATATCCAAAGTTAATAAGCTTTTTCAAGTGCCAAATACATCAATTGAACGTGGAAATGTCATGTTTTTAATATTTGTTTTGTTTCGTGGTCTGTACTTATATAATGCATTAATGACGTTTTATAATCGAGAAAACGGCATTGTCCTCTGGAAAACAACAGCATGGGTGTTTATTATGGGCTTGTCCTTAACAGCCAATCAACGCCAAGCAGGGGTGGGCTAACAACTGTTCAAGCTTGTGTGGCCCGTAGTGATGACTCTGTCTGTAGAACCAGAGAATTCGACCAATGGGGAACTCGGAAACCGAGTGGGGTGATCTGACATCACGACTTTGGCTCCCGTGGTTACATCATGTATTTCTCCTGGAGTCGTGGAGGGGAAGGGGGTGCAAGCTAAATATATGGAGTGCGGCTTCAAAACTTTTAGGGCAAGACGAGATTAACAGGGTTGATTTAACAAAGCTCATGGAAGTCCCCTTTGGTTGGACAATGACATGTAGCATAAAGTCAACGCAAATATTTTCTTCAAAGAATAAATAACAAAAACACATTATTCAAACCATGGTAATTAAGCAATTAACACAGAGTAATGGCTCTCTAAAAAGACCATTCAATAATCAACAATAATAACCTTGATCAAATTATCCGATATGTGGATTGTAGTAGGACATGTGAGCTGTGTGTGAGCTCACCAAAACACAAGCACACACAAAGGGGGCACAACAAAGGTGTGGTACTGGAAAGAAATGGGTCAACGACCGACAGTAGCACAGCTGCAAACTAGTTGTTGAATAGCAAGCAGTGGAGCAGGAAAGATATAGTATATAGGGGCCCGGCCTGCTGTCAGCAGGACTGCCTTTGTTGCCTGGGGCGATTGTTGTCCTGACTGACATGATGCTCTTTTGAATCTGGTAACACACCAGGAGATCAGTGTGATGCTCAACAGGCAGCCAAAGGAGCAGTCGGTTATCAGCATAAATCCAATAGAGAGGTCTATGAGTGTGCACTGTATTCAGTCAGGGAGATCCAGGCAGATCTAAACTGAACAAAAATCTAAAATGTTGGTCCCATGTTTCATGAGCTGAAAAAATAAAGAAACAGAAAATGTACATGTATTTCTCTCAAATTGTGCACACATTTGTTTACGTCCCTGTTAGTGAGCATTTCTCATTTGCCAAGATAATCCAACTACCTGACAGGTGTGGCATATCAAGATTAAACAGCATGATCATTACACAGGTGCAACTTATGCTGGGGACAATAAATGGCCAGTCTAAAGGAATGCAGGAATGTCCACCAGAACTGTTTCCAGATAATTTAATGTTAATTTCTCTACCATAAACCACCTTAATGTCATTTTAGAGAATTTGGCAATATGTCCAACCGGCCTCACAACCGCAGGCCACGTGTAACCATGCCAGCCCAGGACCTCCACATCCGGCTTCTTCTCCTGCGGGATGGTCTGAGACTAACCACCCGGACAGCTGCTGGAACTGGGTTTGCACAGCTGAAGAAGTTCTGCACAAACTGTCAGAAATAGTCTCAGGGAAGATCATCTGTGTGCTCGTCATTCTCACCAGGGTCTTGACCTGACTGCAGCTCTGTATCGTAACGGACTTCAGTGGGCAAACACTCACCCCCGATGGACCCCGGCCCGCTGGAGAAGTGCACTCTTCACAGATAAATCCCGGTTGCAACTTTACCGGGCAGATGGCAGACATGTGGGCGAGGGGTTTGCTGATGTCAACGTTGTGAACAGTGCCCCATGGTGGCAGTGGGGGTATGGGCAGGCATAAGGTAGACAACAAACACAATTGCATTTTAATCAATGGCAATTTGAATGCACAGAGATACCGTGATGAGATCCTGAGGCCATTTATCCGCCGCCATCACGTCATGTTTCAGCATGATAATGCACAGCCCCATGTTGCAAGGTTCTGTACACAATTCCTGGAAGCTGAACATGTCCCAGTTCTTCCATGGCCTGCATACTCACCAGACATGTCACCCATTGAGCACGTTTGGGATGCTCTGGATAGACGTGTACAACAGCGTGTTCCAGTTCCCACCAATATCCAGCAACTTCGCACAGCCATTAAAGAGTGGGACAACATTCCACAGGCCAAAATCAACAGCCTGATCAACTCTATACGAAGGAGATGTGTCTTGGTGCATGAGGCAAATGATGGTCACACCAGATACTGACTGGTTTTCTGATCCACGCTCCTACTTTAAGGTATCTCTATTCCCAGTCATGTGAAATCCATCGAAATCCATCGAAATCCATCGAAATCCATCGAAATCCATCCATTTATTTACTTAAAAATGGACAGATTTTCTTTTGTGAACTGTAACTCAGTAAAATCGTTGAAATTGTTGCATGTTGCGTGAATACATCTGGAGTGTCTGCATGGACATCAACAGGAAACAATTACCTTGGCATTGGAGGGGAGGTATACAGTGGGGGGGGGGGGAGTATTTAGTCAGCCACCAATTGTGCAAGTTCTCCCACTTAAAAAGATGAGGGATGCCTGTAATTTTCATCATAGGTACATTTCAACTATGAAAGACAAAATGAGAAAAAAAATCCAGAAAATCACATTGTAGGATTTTTTATTCATTTATTTGCAAATTATGGTGGAAAACAAGTATTTGGTCACCTACAAACAAGCAAGATTTCTGGCTCTCACAGACCTGTAACTTCTTCTTTAAGAGGCTCCTCTGTCCTCCACTCGTTACCTGTATTAATGGCACCTGTTTGAACTTGTTATCAGTATAAAAGACACCTGTCCACAACCTCAAACAGTCACACTCCAAACTCCACTATGGCCAAGAACAAAGAGCTGTCAAAGGACACCAAAAAGAGCTGTCAAAGGACAGCAGAAGTTTGCTAGAGAGCATTTGGATGATCCAGAAGAAGATTGGGAGAATGTCATGTACACCATACCTACTGTGAAGCATGGGGGTGGAAACATCATGCTTTGGGGCTGTTTTTCTGCAAAGGGACCAGGACTACTAATCAGTGTAAAGGAAAGAATGAATGGGGCCATGTATCGTGAGATTTTGAGTGAAAACCTCCTTCCATCAGCAAGGGCATTGAAGACGAAACGTGGCTGGGTCTTTCAGCATGACAATGATCCCAAACACGCCACCCGGGCAACGAAGGAGTGGCTTCGTAAGAAGAATTTGAAGGTCCTGGAGTGGCCTAGCCAGTCTCCAGATCTCAACCCCATAGAAAATCTTTGGAGGGAGTTGAAAGTCCGTGTTGCCCAGCAACAGCCCCAAAACATCACTGCTCTAGAGGAGATCTGCATGGAGGAATGGGTCAAAATACCAGCAACAGTGTGTGAAAACCTTGTGAAGACTTACAGAAAACGTTTGACCTCTGTCATTGCCAACAAAGGGTATATAACAAAGTATTGAGATAAACTTTTTGTTATTGACCAAATACTTATTTTCCACCATAATTTGCTAATTAATTAATTAAAAATCCTACAATGTGATTTTCTGGATTTTTTCCTTCTCATTTTGTCTGTCATAGTTGAAGTGTACCTATAATGAAAATTACAGGCCTCTCTCATCTTTTTAAGTTGGAGAACTTGCACAATTGGTGGCTGACTAAATACTTTTTTGCACCACTGTATAAGGGGAAAGATTCAGAGCAGGGGAAACATGCAGTGCTATGAATAACATGGTGCAAGAAGTGAGTCTGTTGCATCACTCAGTGGGCCACTACGCCAGGTTGAACTATGAGCTCGTCTTTGCCTGAATTTACCATGTGTGTTCACTATCATATTTCATATACTAACGCCATCGCAAGGACAAATGTAATACACACAAGAAAATAACCATAAACAAAGTGTTGGTAGAGGTCACACGTTGCTAGTGTTTTATTGGTTAATATGTGCATAATCAGGTCACACAATAGAAAGCTGAAACCAAAGTAATGAATTGCAGAACAGCACAGAACACCCACATCATCATACAGGACGGACAAGAGTTCTCCTGACCATTTAGTCTAGACCGGAACATTTCCTACTCAGGAAAAACAGCTGTTCCTCAACAGAACACCGGAGGACACAATTTCCAGCTCCCCCATGTCCATACTCGGTGAGCAAAACTGGTTGAAAAAACATTTAACTAGTTTTGCTGTTGAAATTACATATTTCAACCAGTTTGCAGGTAGTGAAGAGATACATTGGGTCAATGTCCAATAGCTCATTCCTGTTGCAACCCAACAGGTCCACATGTTCCATAGCAACCCAACAGGTCCACATGATCCATAGCAACCCAACAGGTCCACATGTTCCATAGCAACCCAACAGGTCCACATGATCCATAGCAACCCAACAGGTCCACATGTTCCATAGCAACCCAACAGGTCCACATGTTCCATAGCAACCCAACAGGTTCACATGATCCATAGCAACCCAACAGGTCGACATGATCCATAGCAACCCAACAGGTCGACATGTTCCATAGCAACCCAACAGGTCGACATGTTCCATAGCAACCCAACAGGTCGACATGTTCCATAGCAACCCAACAGGTCGACATGTTCCATAGCAACCCAACAGGTCGACATGTTCCATAGCAACCCAACAGGTCGACATGTTCCATAGCAACCCAACAGGTCGACATGTTCCATAGCAACCCAACAGGTTCACATGATCCATAGCAACCCAACAGGTTCACATGATCCATAGCAACCCAACAGGTTCACATGATCCATAGCAACCCAACAGGTTCACATGATCCATAGCAACCCAACAGGTTCACATGATCCATAGCAACCCAACAGGTTCACATGATCCATAGCAACCCAACAGGTTCACATGATCCATAGCAACCCAACAGGTTCACATGATCCATAGCAACCCAACAGGTTCACATGATCCATAGCAACCCAACAGGTTCACATGATCCATAGCAACCCAACAGGTTCACATGATCCATAGCAACCCAACAGGTTCACATGATCCATAGCAACCCAACAGGTTCACATGATCCATAGCAACCCAACAGGTTCACATGATCCATAGCAACCCAACAGGTTCACATGATCCATAGCAACCCAACAGGTTCACATGATCCATAGCAACCCAACAGGTTCACATGATCCATAGCAACCCAACAGGTTCACATGATCCATAGCAACCCAACAGGTTCACATGATCCATAGCAACCCAACAGGTTCACATGATCCATAGCAACCCAACAGGTTCACATGATCCATAGCAACCCAACAGGTTCACATGATCCATAGCAACCCAACAGGTTCACATGATCCATAGCAACCCAACAGGTTCACATGATCCATAGCAAACCAACAGGTTCACATGATCCATAGCAAACCAACAGGTTCACATGATCCATAGCAAACCAACAGGTTCACATGATCCATAGCAAACCAACAGGTTCACACAACCATCTGATCGGAGGACAGCGTAAAAGAGTAAGCATATACATAACGCTTTCTGGTTATAAAAAATAAAAAGTGACACACATAGAAATCAACTGTTTAAAGTGACATGTTATATTTGTTCAGTAACAAAGAATCTTAGTTCAAACATCTCTATGCTTTGTCCAGCCTTAAGACATAAGAGGAACAGCAACTGTTGATTGTAAAATGTATGCTACTATTTCATAAGAGGTGGAATTAAAGCAACAGAAGACCAACTAGGACAAGAATGAAACAGGAGTTCAAGCGCATTAATAACAGTTTATTCTGTTACAGTATTCTAAAACACATTCAAACATTAATGCCCAAGACAAATCATACAAATAATGTACTTGTTTGTAATATCACCCTCTAACATTTATAAATGACTGTTACAAATAATGTACTTGTTTGTAATATCACCCTCTAACATTTATAAATGACTGTTACAAATAATGTACTTGTTTGTAATATCACCCTCTAACATTTATAAATGACTGTTACAAATAATGTACTTGTTTGTAATATCACCCTCTAACATTTATAAATGATTGTTACAAATAATGTACTTGTTTGTAATATCACCCTCTAACATTTATAAATGACTGTTACAAATAATGTACTTGTTTGTAATATCACCCTCTAACATTTATAAATGACTGTTACAAATAATGTACTTGTTTGTAATATCACCCTCTAACATTTATAAATGACTGTTACAAATAATGTACTTGTTTGTAATATCACCCTCTAACATTTATAAATGACTGTTACAAATAATGTACTTGTTTGTAATATCACCCTCTAACATTTATAAATGATTGTTACAAATAATGTACTTGTTTGTAATATCACCCTCTAACATTTATAAATGATTGTTACAAATAATGTACTTGTTTGTAATATCACCCTCTAACATTTATAAATGACTGTTACAAATAATGTACTTGTTTGTAATATCACCCTCTAACATTTATAAATGATTGTTACAAATAATGTTTGATCTGGAAGCAGATGTTTTTCAATAAAATACAGTAAGGTCTTTTTTACTTATTTGAGTATCTCATTTACAGTATAATACACAACTTTGATAAGTATATAAGGATACTTGTAAGTAAACACATAGTTCCTATTGAAGTGAAACGTCGTGGCGTTTTGTAGTTATTCATTTGGTGTTAATTGTAGAAGCTTTATAAGCATTAACTTTGAAAAGTACTGGCAAAAGAGTTGAAATGAAGAACGAACCTCTTTTGCCTCAAAGGTCTGTAGCCCATGTTTTCCTGACAACAGGAAGAGAATGTTATGCCCTCATCTAACTCCATTACCTACTGTAGGTAAGCAAAGTAAAATAGAATGTTAACAGGTTAAAAGGGGGAGTCCCACTAGCAGAGTCACAGCCCACAGCTACTACCCACTGTAATCCTCAAAAATAAAAGACAGGAAGCTTTACCAGACAATTTAGACCACAGTAAAAACACATAAAACACGGTAAAAATAACGTTTTTGGTCATCCTCCCGAAGCACAGCCGAACCTATTTCTGTTCCACACATGTATTTGTAAAGAGAGGAGAGCAGGGGAGCTTCCCCAAAGTAGAAAGGATCTGGGAGGAATTCATTTTCCTGCATGACATTACTGTACATATACAACCAGGAGACCAAACAATACATTAATGAGTTAGCCTTTCGACTTAGCGACCTACACAAAAGCTAATAATTCAGTTGGACTTTTAAACATGTACTGCAGGTAATACTCACATATTTCTGATGTATATACACATATTTATGTAAACATACGTACATGCATGTTTGCAATAACTATTTCCTGTGAAGTATGCTACCAATACGCCATCATAAATGTACAATTTGATTCGATTTTCAGTGCCATATTTCACCTGCACTATTCCTTTCATTTCCATATCAGGAAAAGGGTCCGTTTTTCTATTTACGACTGTCTGTAAAGTGTGCTTTGTAGAGCAGAAAAGGGCTGAAATTTCATAAAGATATAAAATCATATGCAATTAGTCTAAGAAAATGTCTTGTGTCCTATAAAAACAGTTCCCATCTTATTAACACAAGGATAAACATACCGAAACGGTCAAGGGTCCAAAAGTGCATGAAGTTCATGAAATTGGTCTCATGGTAGAAGGGGAAGGAAAACATTGAAGAATAGCCCAATATCAGAAGACACCAGTGGAGGCTGCTGAGGGGCTGGAAAGAAGCGAATGGAAGGGCATTAAACACATGGAAACCATATGTCTGATGTTGTTGATACCTTTCCACTTATTCCGCTCCAGCCATTACCACGTTCCCGCCCTTCCCAATTAAGGTGCCACCAACCTCCTCTGATAAACAATTACTAAATGACTTTGTCATTAAAAAGTATTTGGAAGAACTCAAAATCGCTACACTTACATAGTGTACAGGTAGTACCAGAGAGGAACGTCACTGCTGCAACTCATACGGCTGTTTTACCGTTGTCGTGGTAGTATTAATCACATTCCATTTGTCACATGCGCCAAATAGAACAGACATTACTGTGAAACGCTTATTTACAAGCCCTTAACCAACAATGCAGTTTTATAGAAAATAAGAGAGTTAAGAAAAATATTTACTAAATGAACCAAAGTAAAAGAGCACCAATAAAGGAACACTAACGAGGCTATAAACAGGGGGTAACGTTAACGAGTCAATGTGCAGGCTATATACAGGGGGTAAAGTTAACGAGTCAATGTGCAGGCTATATACAGGGGGTAACGTTAACGAGTCAATGTGCAGGCTATATACAGGGGGTAACGTTAACGAGTCAATGTGCAGGCTATATACAGGGGGTAAAGTTAACGAGTCAATGTGCAGGCTATATACAGGGGGTAACGTTAACGAGTCAATGTGCAGGCTATATACAGGGGGTAACGTTAACGAGTCAATGTGCAGGCTATAAACAGGGGGTAACGTTAACGAGTCAATGTGCAGGCTATATACAGGGGGTAACGTTAACGAGTCAATGTGCAGGCTATATACAGGGGGTAACGTTAACGAGTCAATGTGCAGGCTATATACAGGGGGTAACGTTAACGAGTCAATGTGCAGGCTATATACAGGGGGTAACGTTAACGAGTCAATGTGCAGGCTATATACAGGGGGTAACGTTAACGAGTCAATGTGCAGGCTATATACAGGGGGTAACGTTAACGAGTCAATGTGCAGGCTATATACAGGGGGTAACGTTAACGAGTCAATGTGCAGGCTATATACAGGGGGTAACGTTAACGAGTCAATGTGCAGGCTATATACAGGGGGTAACGTTAACGAGTCAATGTGCAGGCTATATACAGGGGGTAACGTTAACGAGTCAATGTGCAGGCTATATACAGGGGGTAACGTTAACGAGTCAATGTGCAGGCTATATACAGGGGGTAACGTTAACGAGTCAATGTGCAGGCTATATACAGGGGGTAACGTTAACGAGTCAATGTGCAGGCTATATACAGGGGGTAACGTTAACGAGTCAATGTGCAGGCTATATACAGGGGGTAACGTTAACGAGTCAATGTGCAGGCTATATACAGGGGGTAACGTTAACGAGTCAATGTGCAGGCTATATACAGGGGGTAACGTTAACGAGTCAATGTGCAGGCTATATACAGGGGGTAACGTTAACGAGTCAATGTGCAGGCTATATACAGGGGGTAACGTTAACGAGTCAATGTGCAGGCTATATACAGGGGGTAACGTTAACGAGTCAATGTGCAGGCTATATACAGGGGGTAACGTTAACGAGTCAATGTATGGTACCGGTACCCCCTGTATAATATCGATCAGAAATATTTGGTGGGTGTTACTTAGGTTCTGATTGAAAACACTATTTTGGACCTTTTCCTTCCCTACAGTATGTACACACCACATGGAGGGAAGTTGACAACAGCTTTTCAAGAAGGAAAGCAAATATAAAAGCTGTGTGACAGATATTTGCTGTGGTGCCATAGGGCTTGAACCTTGACATGGCTGCTTGCAGCTATATATATTTTTTCCTTCTCCCTTTTGAAATGTGGAGACAGGCAGATACGGGTAAGTAATGTTTGCTATTTGGCCCTGCAGAACTATTGTGCCATAATTGAGTAACACTAGCATGGAGTCTGTCAAACAGTAGTCCTTCCTCATGCATTGCCTTTCCCTGTACCAACATTTCACAACTGTAGAATGGGTAATGAAAGGGTTAAGGAAACCAAAAAAGGAACATGAGTAAATAATAAAAGAGAGACAACTACAGAGTGCAGCGCTAGTACATAGTACAGTACAAACCGTTAAAAGAATAAATGCATCAATTATTCATAAGCTACATTTATTAAAATAACACAGTCCTCCTCTGTTTGTATAGACTATATGCCTCGGTCTGCTTTTTCAGAAGGATTTTTTCTGTTAACCTTCACACCTTCAGAGGAACATAAAGACGAGGTTTTGTCATGTTATCCTCATCCTCACAATGTTAGGTTATATCCTCCTTAGGGTAGCTAGCTGCAGATGAGATACAAGACGACAGACACATCCCACACTGACAGACTGATCAAAACCTCAATAGTAATACATGATGCAACGCGGCTGGGCAGGCAGACAGCAAGCATGGTCCTCTGCAGGAGGAGGATTGGTGTTCAGTTCAGTAGCTACACTGCTGCTTGGCAGGAGTGGCGGATAGGGGATACCTAGGTACTGCAGATGCCTCAGAGAGAGAGGTTTCCTGGGGGAGAGTCTACAAGGCAAAGAGGGCATCCTCCGTCCGTTCAGCCTTCTTGCGGGTGCCGCTGGGGGCGCTGAGAGGGGGACCAGGCTCATCACCAGGGAGCGATGGTAAGGAATCGACCACCTTCGCTCGATCCTCCAGAAACTTATCAAACTCTAGAGGAAGAGGAGAGAAAACCCCTGTTAACAGCAGGACATAAACAAATGGTTAGTCAGTTGTTGACTTTTTGCGTAGTGATCCTCATTGCTGCACCTTCTGGAGAGGCACAGTACTGCATGTTTTTGCCCCACATATCAGCAGTGAAACACCTGATTCAGCCAATCAATGTGTTGAAGATCAGTAGATTGGTTGAATCAGGTGTGATGGTACTAAGCTGAGACAAAAGCCTGCAGTACTGCAGCTCTCCAGGAGCAGGATTGAGAATAACAGCACAAAGGCTGCGTTTAAACAGACAGCCCAATTCTGATCTGATTGGATTCGTCAAAAGACCAATTAAGTGGCAAAAGATCAGAATTAGGCTGCCTGTGTAAACGCAGCCTAATATATCAAGTACTAAAGAGCTGATCAGAGAATTTTGACACAAATTAGGAAACTGAATCTATGCCACATTTAATGAGAGCTTCTACAGTATCAAGTGTTAGTGCCCTGAATCCATCCATACCTTCACTCGTCACCCCTTCCTCACCATCGCCTTTCTATTCAGAGGAGAAGAAATGGAAATCAGTGAATCCATAACATTCTGCCAGGAGGAGCACACAACCATTGACTCACCAAGATGCCTTACAGTAAATGGACATTGTTAAGCGTCAAAGTCGAAACATTAGTCTTCCCTTCGGTATTGAATAAGTATGGGTTGCAAAATTCTTTCCCAAAATCCCCCTGGTTCTCCTTAAATCTCAGAGTAGAATTCACAGATTTCCTGCTTATTCCCTCTTGATTCCAGGAATCTTCCAACAAGGATTTCTTGAAAACCAGGGGATTTTGGGAAAGTTACGGACATGTTACAACCCTACGTACAAGTTGACTAAGCTACTTACCTCCCTGACCTCTACAGGACACCATTCACAACTCAGGGAGGTCACTCTCACGCAGTGCTTTTGTACTGACATTGAGGTACTTCCAGAACATGTACTTTCCACCACTGTGACGGACCCATGCTTCCACCATACTTCAATAGACCCATCCACTCATCCATCCAACTTTTCAGAACCTGTTTACTCTGCTATATCCCTTTAAGGACCTGTGAGTACCTTTCACATTCATCAGGGAGAACCACTGTAGCATCACCTGGTGTGATATGATACAATACCAATGTCATCTTTAGACAGGCAGGTTTTATTCTTCACTCCAATAGATTCTCTAGATTAGCATTATGGTAGCATGTGAGAGATAGGTCACAGTTATATCACTCATCATTGGTGGAAAACCATTAGTCAGATAATGAATGGATGGAAGATGGTCAACTAAAGTTTAGAACACTACATGTGATCTACCTGGTTACGTGAGATGGATAGAAATGTGACTAAAGAAAAAGAAACGAGAGAGAAAAGAGAGGAGAGAGAGAAGAGAGCGAGAGAAATCAAGGTAAAGAAGCTCACCACATCAGCACAGAGCCACTCCTCTATGTCATCCATGACAGAGGACTGCGATACGGGGATCTATGGAGCAAAGCCATGGACAAACCCAGCAGACGGCACAAAGCCACACAATAATAAACCCACCGCCACACCGACCCGACAACACAACAGAACAAAGAAATGACAAAAACAAAAGAAAAACAACAAGAAAAGATTCACCGGAGGCTCTGAGAGGAAAATGACAAATAACAAAAACAAAGCCATCAAACCAAAACCAAGATCAGAGGAAGAGAACGCCATGGCAGTAGTCCTCAGACAGTCTCTGTGTGTGCAGGTTCCTCTTTCATGTTCAACTCATTGATTTATTATGCATAGGGACAGGATTTCTAGCTGACTACATGACCTGACCAGGAAAAAATAAACAAGAAGAATTGGGTCCCTGGGCATAGGCTATTACCAGTTCATAGGCTATTACCAGTTCATAGGCTATTACCAGTTCATAGGCTATTACCAGTTCATAGGCAGTAACCAGTTCATAGGCTATTACCAGTGCATAGGCAGTAACCAGTTCATAGGCAGTAACCAGTTCATAGGCAGTAACCAGTTCATAGGCTATTACCAGTTCATAGGTTATTACCAGTTCATAGGCTATTACCAGTTCATAGGCAGTAACCAGTTCATAGGCTATTACCAGTTCATAGGCTATTACCAGTTCATAGGCAATAACCAGTTCATAGGCAATAACCAGTTCATAGGCAGTAACCAGTTCATAGGCTATTACCAGTTCATAGGCAATAACCAGGGCCCAGAGATTTACCTGGGTCAAATCACATGGTCAGGATTCTGGGAAAACTCTTGTCCCAGACCACTTCCAAGGTATTTATTTTGTCCTCGTTAGTTCTAATGAGTAGGCATGAAACTACCAGCTGATTTGATAGCTACAGTTATGTAACACTGTTAATTAGTCCAGGTCATTAGTCAATTAGTAGATCAGGAAATTCACATGAGTCAATCATTTATTGGAAGGACAACCAGCAAATCACAGGGACCACCGAAGACTGGGAGTGAGGACTAATGTCATAATGACACAAGCACACACAGAGCATGAGCAACGCTGGCTGCATGACATCATGCAGTGATAGTGAGAATGGAAAGGAGAAGGTGAGAGGGTGGATGCCATGGTTTGTGTGTCATGTGGAGGTCGGAGTGACTCAGGGTACAGTACCAGCAATCGGGACTGATAGGAGAGGGGTCAATGGTCATGAAGGCTGCCCTAACATTTGCATATATGCACACGTCTAGGATCAGCTTACACTCCTGGTTTAATGTTTCTGGGTGAAAGTATACACATATGCACAGATCTAGGATCAGTTTACCTTCCCCAGATCCTAACCTGAACCATTCATTAAAACATCCGTATTACGATGTAACTGAATCCTAGCCGATCTCTTTCAATCTCCTTTTAGTTGCCGATCACAAAGATCCAAGAGACGGAGATACTGAGAAGTTACACAGAAGTACACAAACTAGTGGTGTTGAGAGCAGAACACTATGATGGAGAAGAGATCATGTTCAAGCTGCCAGGCATCTGCATTCACTGATGTCATGTCGACAATCTAGTCTTTAGAATCTAGATTATCTAACAGATCAAATTCCACTGTTGTGTACCGATATAAGAAGGACATAAACGTATCGTGCTCTTAAAGATTCTATTAGCTCTTTTGGGACTTTGACGAGAGATGTTCAAACAAAGAATCAAGGAAAACATCAACAGGTACTGTTGTGTAGGATGCTCCATACACTAGGTCACTAGCGGTAGATAGAAAACTCACTCAAAGGTAAAACAGAGGGTGAGTTACTGTAAGGGATATCCCACAGAGTCACGTGATCTGCATAATGATATGAAAGTCAGATCATATGGATTTGGCTGTCTAGCTAGCTAAACTCCTTTCCAGCAACTTCACAATGTATTGTTTTTAAGCCTTATTCACAGATTCCGGTTGTTGAACATTACGCAAAGTCAACTTTGCAAAGCCAACAGGGTTGACATAGCATGGCCAACAAAGTTGACATACAAAAGTATGTGTACATCCCTTCAAATTAGTGGATTCTGCTATTTCAGCCATACCCATTGCTGACAGGTGTATAAAATCAAGCTCACAGCCATGCAATCTCGACAAACACTGGCAGTAGAATGGACTCACTGAAGAGCTCAGTGACTCAACGTGGCACCGTCATAGGATGCCACCTTTCCAACAAGTCAGTTTGTCAAATTTCTTCCCTGATAGAGCTACGCCGGGTCAACTGTAAGTGTCGATATTGTGAAGTGGAAACGTCTAGGAGCAAAAACAGCTCAGCCATAAAGTGGTAGGCCACATAAGCTCACAGAACAGGACCGCCGAGTGCTGAAGTGCATAAAAATCATCTGTCCTCGGTTGCAACACTCACTACCGAGCTGCACACAAGCCTAACATCACCATGCACAATGTAAAACATTGGCTGGAGTGGTGTAAAGTTTGCCTCATTGGACTCTAGAAATGGGTTCTCTGGAGTGGTGAATCACGCTTCACCATCTGGGTTTGGTGGATGCCAGGAGAACACTACCTGCCTGAAAGCATAGTGCCCACTGTAAAGTTTTGTGGAGGATGAATAATGGTCTGGGGCTGCTTTTCATGGTTCGGGCTAGGCCCCTTAGTTCCAGTAAAGGGACATCTTAACACTACAGCATACAATGACATTCTAGACGATTCTGTGCTTCCAACTTTATGGCAACAGTTTTGGGAAGGCCCTTTACTGTTTTTGCATGAAAATGCCCCCGTGCACAAAGAAGGATCCATACAGAAATGGTTTGTCGAGATCAGTGTAGAAGAACTTGACTGGTCTGCACAGAGCCTTGACCTAAACCCCATTGAACACATTTGGGATGAATTGAAATGCCGACAGAGCCAGGCCTAATCGCATGACATCAGTGCCTGAACTCACTAATGCTCGTGGCTGAATGGAAACAAATCCCTGCAGCAATGTTCCAACATCTAGTGGAAAGCCTTCCCAGAAGAGTCAAGGCTGTTATAGCAGCAAAGGGGGGACCAAGTCCATAATAATGCCCATGATTTCAGAACGAGATTCTCGATGAGCAGCTGTTGACATAGAAGGACCATAATTAAAATAAATAAAGTATGGTACAATATTGAAGAGTTTTATACCAATCACAACAGCAACCAATGCGTCAGATCATCAACAGTATTGTAGCTAATAGGTGTAATATGTTAAATGGGTTAATGCACTAGTGTTCCAGTGTTAAAACAGGACTTCTATGCTAGTTGTCTTTAAATATGTATAGTATCTCCACTGAACAAAAATAAACACAACATGTTTATAGTTTGTCCCATATGTTGGTCCCAAGCTGATTACACGGCATGATCATTACACAGGTGCACCTTGTGCTGGGAACAATAAAAGGCCACTTTAAAATGTGCAGTTTTGTCATACAACACAATGCCACAGATGTCTCAAGTTGAGGGATCGTGCAAGTGACATGCTTGACTGCAGGAATGTCCACCAGAACTTTTGCCAGAGAATTTTATGTTAATTTCTTTACCATAAGCCACCTTAATGTCTTACTAGAGAATTTGGCAGTACGTCCAACCGGCCTCACAATCGCAGACCACGTGTATGGCGTTGTGTGGACGAGTGGTTTGCTGATGTCAACGTTGTGAACAGAGTGCCCCATGGTGGCGGTGGGGTTATTGTACGTGCAGGCATAAGCTACAGACAACGAACACAATTGCATTTTATCGATGGTAATTTGAATGCACAGAAATACTGTGAAGAGATCCTGAGGCCCATTTAAAAAAAAAGGTATCTGTGACCAACAGATGCATATCTGTATTCCCAGTCATGTGAAATTCATGGATTAGGGCCTAATTTATTTATTTAAGTGGACTAATTTCCTCATATGAACTGTAACTCAGTAACATCTTTGCAATTGTTGCATGTTGCGTTTCTATTTTTGTTCAGTGTAGTTCAATAAAAATGTATCTATAGACCGTTAGCTTGACAATGCATCTGACAGAGATGATGATACTTATCGCTACACAGACGTTTGAACCAGGTCGAATCAGCAATAATGATACTGTTGACAACAAATCTGATGTCAACCATAGAAATAGAATCCCTTTTAAAATGGCCGCCAATCTATCCATTCTAGACCGACTGACTTGAATGGGGATTCCCGTTCCAGTGATTATATTTCTATAATGTCAACAGCCATGGCAACATAACCTGTTGTGCAGCAGTAAAGTATCTGTACCTCTCCTGGGTTTAGTGTGTGACTGTTAGACATTAACTGTTTGTGACTGATGAAAACCCACACCTGGCCCTGGGGACCAAGCAGACCTTTCACGTCATCCATGAAGGGAGGATGAGAGGACCAGGACCAACAGTAGGAGGGACAGAGTGAAGGGAGTCCACATTTGTATTCAGAATATGCATAACTCAGATTCACCAGCTCAGAGGTCCTAGGAGTTTAGATTCCTTTCAGAGCACACAAGGACAAATTAAGATTCTAACAGCTTATTTATTCATCATTGTGTGGGTATTGTACAATTGGAGTCGTCGTCTGGCTTTTTCTGACGTGTCTCCATTCTACTGTTGGCGCTAGCTGGTTTAGCAGTGCTGGGATATGGATTGTCAGGGGGATGGATGGGGGGATGGTGATTAGGGTGCCAGCGGTGTAGGGGGATATGGATGATGGCGTGATTGGACATAGGGGGAGGACACTGAGGATGGAGTCCTCACCATTCCTTGGGTAATAAGCCAGCTGTCTATGGGCAGCTCCAACTCTGGGTTATCATCCCCTATGACCCTCAGCTGAATCAACAACAGAACAACACCTTACACAAGATAGAGGAAGCCCCAGACCAGAGCAACAGAGCACAGAGAGGAAACAGAGAAATCAAATGCAATGCAACAACCTAGACTGAAGAAAATATAGGGAGAGGAAAGGATGGGGGGGAACAAACGAGAGGAAAATGCCAGAATCATTCCAATTAAAAGGTGAACGCATGGGGAAAGGGGGAAGAAAATAAGGATAGTTTGAACCCTCAGCTGATCACTAAGCCCCAGACTGGCAGATACATTCCATCTGAGGCAATCTCAACTGGCACTGGAGGGTGAAGGGTGTGTGTAATCGGTTTATGTAATCGGTGTGTGTGTGAGAGAGAGAGAGTTTAGATTTCATAATACTTTATGTCTGGCCTTACAGGTGTAGAACCTGATTACAAAGTGCCTTGTTAGTACGGACTGACTGTGGTACAAGAAGTGGAATGAAAAAAATAAATACAAGAGTTTTGACAATTTGAAGGAGAAAAGGTGACATGCAAAAAGTGGAATTCAATAGCATGGTTTCCTATGACCTTTGACACCCATAACGTGACAAAATACTGTCTTACAGAGAGCAATGACCAAGACAAGAAGAAAAAACACCAAACACTACTGAGCAATGACAGATTGACCAAGTAATGAGAGTTTATAGTTTAAAATGTCTAGAGAGAGTATTACATGTAGCTCTTTAGAATACCTAGTTATACTAGACTACAAGCCATGTGGTAGTATGTGCTTGTTACTCCAACAGTGTAGTTCACCATACAGAGCTGGCTAGCCATGGTCTACTACTGTATTCATCTGGTATTACTCCTGGAAAGTCAGAGGCCTGTGTCCCAAAGGGCAACCTATTCCCTATATAGTTCACTACCTTTTGACCAGGGCACTATATAGGGAATAGGGTGCCATTAGTGGTACAGAGAGCAGAGGTCAACTAACATCACACTACAGGCCATCACATGCAGAGAGAGGAGACCATGAGCTGAGAAATTAACCTTATCAGCCATTTTAACAGCACGTCAACCACACTCTACACTTCATTGTGGTGGGATGTGAATCTAAACTACATCCTCCAGCATGCCTTGGTGCACTCACCCCTCCAGTGGCGTTCTGTTGTCTGACGTCCAGAGCTGAGGCAAGCCCACCCAGGGCTCGAGGGTCCTCGTACTTCACACTGACAACACACACACAGACAGAGAGAACACGTTAGAGGCCGACCCACTATGTGGCATGGAGATGGTTCTGGAAGGCTGAGAGTGGCTCTAGAACAGGAATGGACAACACCACATTCACAACTCTGGTCCTGGGGGACAGCATATTGCAGGCTTTTGTTCCAGCCCAGTTCTAACATACCAGATTACATTGATGTTAGTCTAACTAGAAGACTATGATAAATAGATTTTATAAATCAGGTGTGCCATTGCGGGACTGTGACCAAAAGCCTGCAACACAGCAGTCCGAGTCCGACAGGATCAAAGCTGCAAATCCATAGTAACAGGGTTCTAGAAGTTTGGAAGGGGTTCTAGAAGCCAAGGGGAGAGCTAAGTTTGAGGAAGCCATACTTTTTGCGTTGATCTGCCAGAGAGCTGGTCCTGGTCTGAGCAAACATGTCAAAGTCATCTCCAGGGTTGTGGCCTGACAGAGAGGACAGGGTACCACTGACACTAACCCGACCCACATCTGAGAGAGAGAGAGAGCGAGAGAAGGAAGGGGAGGAGGGAGGGCAGAGAGAGAGAGGGAAGGGGAGGAGGAAGGGCAGAGAGAGAGGCAGAGACGCACAGAGAGAGAGAGGCAGAGGAGAGAGAGGAAAGGAAGAGTTGCGAGAGGGTGTAAAGGGGGGTGTGGGGAAGAGAGAAAAATAAATAGATGAGATCTAAATGTCCACAATGACCGTCATCATCCTGCACCAGTCCTCCAGAATCAATGACAGTCATCATCCCGCGCCAGTCCTCTAGAATCAATGACAGTCATCATCCTGCACCAGTCCTCCAGAATCAATGACAGTCATCATCCCGCGCCAGTCCTCTAGAATCAATGACAGTCATCATCCCGCGCCAGTCCTCTAGAATCAATGACAGTCATCATCCTGCACCAGTCCTCTAGAATCAATGACAGTCATCATCCCGCGCCAGTCCTCTAGAATCAATGACAGTCATCATCCCGCGCCAGTCCTCTAGAATCAATGACAGTCATCATCCCGCGCCAGTCCTCTAGAATCAATGACAGTCATCATCCTGCACCAGTCCTCTAGAATCAATGACAGTCATCATCCTGCACCGGTCCTCATCCTGGGTTCTGGTCAAAAGTAGTGCCCTATAGGGGCAATAGGGTGCCATTTGAGACGCAAGCACTGTAGAGCAAAGGAGCATATTCTCCCATATTCTCCCCCTTTCTATGTCTCAGGTCTCAAGCCAGAGCATAGTGCCACGGAGTGCAGCAACATCATTTAGGCTAACAGGCAAGTCATTTACAGAGACGTATAGAGCAGGGCTTATTTCCCATTAGAGCTCTGATTAGAAACCTTCTTACACTCCACTGCCCTTGTGTGTGTGTGTGTGTGTGTGTGTGTGTGTGTGTGTATGTATGTGTGTATGGGCGGTGTGTTGCTTGCTATGGGCTATGCATCATTACAGTATAGCGTACCTAGCATCTGGTGCATTTGTATATAGTACACAGAGTATCATTTGTATATAGTACACAGAGTATCATTTGTATATAGTACACAGAGTATCATTTGTATATAGTACACAGAGTATCATTCGCGTTCCTATTGAACCATTCCCCATCCTTACCCAGGCCGGCGAGCTGAGTGGACAGAGTTGAGGGACCAGAGGTAGGGTCTTGGATCAGGGTCCGGGCAGGGGAGGCTGTAGCCCCAGCCCTAGGGGCGGTCACAGGGGGGATGCTGGACGGGGGTGTGGAGGTGGCTCGGAGGCTGACCACAGCGGGCGAGCCTGGCGTTAGGTCTATCAGGTTGTCCTCTGTGGCTTCACTCAGCATCTGGAGGGAGACAACAGAACACAGTCAACACACACAGCGGTGGCTCTTGTAGAGAAAATTAACAGAGGTAGGAGGATGGAGGTAATGGAGATGTCTACTAGTCCAACACATCACTGTCCTCTACGTTAGACTACGGACATCAGAGGGCTTTACGAGAGAGAGGGAGAGAATATTCTAGTTCTCTGGAACAACACCACTATATAAAAGGTTCCATGTGAACATGTCATATGGTCCAATAAGGAGGTCCATACATTACAGTAGTAAGACATGTTTCAACATTCTCCTCATTGACTCTATTCATCTCAAGACTGAGCTGGGATAGAATGGAGTGCTGCCATACTTGCCTCCATTAGCTGACCACGACACAGAGAAACAGAGAAACACACAGACATAAAACTGCTATACACATGCAGCAAATTAACCACAAACATTGACAAATCTAAATCATATCGCATTTCAGAAAATACATTGAGAATGGACTGAAACAAATTACACAATCAAATCAAATGTAATTTGTCACATGCTTCGTAAATAACAGTTGGAGACTAACAGTGAAATGCTTACTTACCTTCCAAACAACACAGAATACAATAACAAATTCTTAGTATAATATAACAAAAAGAATATTAATATACCAAAACTGTAGCACGAGGAATAAATACACAATGAGTGGTAGCTTGGCTACATACATGGGCTACCAGTACCAATCTGATGGGCAGGGGTACGAGGTAATTGAGATAGATATGTACATATCGGTAGGTGTAAAGTGACTAGACTACAGGATAATAAACAGTAGCAGCAGTGTATGTGATGTGGAAGTGTGTGTGTGTGTGTGTGTGTGTGTGTGTGTGTGTGTGTGTGTGTGTGTGTGTGTTGGAGTGTCAGCGTAAAGTAAGCATGCGTGAGTAGAGTGCTGCGGTGATCACAACAAACTGACAGATAGTAACATTAATATCCACTCCTGTTGAGTTGTTCATAGATGTATAGATCAGTGAGATAACTCACCCCGTTATTCTGAGCCGCTCTACCCGACCGGTACCTCTCATACCTGCAACACACCACAAGTCCTCGGAGTTCCATGTAAAGAACACGTGGGCATTGGCATCAATCATACATTTACATTTCTGTCATCTATAAAACAACATGAAAGGAACGCTTTGACTTTTTGAGACCATGGAATCTTCAATAGAAGTGTATGCTTCAGACAGGTCCCCCGGGGCCCAAGATGATTAACTGTGTTCTTGTAGAAATGTGCTCCACATGCAACATCATGTCACAGCAGATATCCTTGTTCACCAGTGGACTTGGTGTAGCTGTAAGCCTATGAAGTCAAGTAAGCCTAATTGTGTGTGTGTATTGTCATGCCCACCTCTCGTATCGTAGGAAGATGTTGTTGAGGTCGTCGTTGACGTGCAGCAGCTCCTCTGTCACCTCCTCGTTGGAGACCCGGGAGATCAGCTCCACCACCCGCTGCTGCATGGCCCTGCACGTCCTGTTCAGCTCCTACACACACAAACACACACACAGGGTGAGGACACAGACAGCATGGCCCTGCACGTCCTGTTCAGCTCCTACACACACAAACACACACACAGGGTGAGGACACAGACAGCATGGCCCTGCACGTCCTGTTCAGCTCCTACACACACAAACACACACAGGGTGAGGACACAGACAGCATGGCCCTGCACGTCCTGTTCAGCTCCTACACACACAAACACACACAGGGTGAGGACACAGACAGCATGGCACTGCACGTCCTGTTCAGCTCCTACACACACAAACACACACAGGGTGAGGACACTGACAGCATGGCCCTGCACGTCCTGTTCAGCTCCTACACACACAAACACACAGGGTGAGGACACTGACAGCATGGCCCTGCACGTCCTGTTCAGCTCCTACACACACAAACACGCACAGGGTGAGGAGACAGACACAAGGTGAGGACAGGGCATCACTGATGGAAAGGTGAGTCTGTCTCTCAGAAGGTGGATGACTAGAATTCTCTAAAACGGGTCTCTAGCCAGCAGGTAGCCATACATGTCCATCATTAGACTCAGTTGTGTTACTTAGTAAGAGAAATCACAACACCTACATTTCATTTATTGAATCACAGTTTAACTGTATTACCTAAAGTCACCTCATAAAACAGTGGAATGGTCACCTGATTCAACTACCTATCTATCACACCCTCAGTCACTGCCTGGTATGGCAACTGCTCAGCCTCCGACTGCAAAGCACTACAGAGGGTAGTGCGAACGGCCCAGAGCATCACTGGGACCAAGCTTCCTGCCAACCAGGACCTCAAAATCAGGAGGTGTCAGAGGAAGGAGCTAAAAATTGTCAAAGACTCCAGCCACGCTAGTCATAGACTATCCTCTCTGCTACCGCAAGGCAAGTGGTATCGGAGGACCAAGTCTAGGTCCAAGAGGCTTCTAAACAGCTTCTATCCCCCCAAGCCATAAGACTCCTGAACAGCAAATCAAATGGCTTCAGACTATTTGCGTTGCCCCTCCCCCTCTTTTACACCGCTGCTACTCTTTTGTTATCATCTATGGATAGTCACTGTAATAACTCTACCTACATGTACACAGTACCTCAACTACCCGGTGCCCCCCCTGCACACTGACTCTGTACCGGTACCCACCTGTATATAGTCTCGCTATTGTTATTTTGCTGCTGCTCTTTAAAAACGTGTTACTTTTAATTACTTGTTACTTTTAACAAGATCAGCATCTAGGGACAACTTCACCCTACACCAACTGTCACTTAAGCAAGTACAGGAATATTTGTTGTTCCCCTCTCCTCACCCCTAGAGTGGTGGAACTACTCCCCCTAGAGTGGTGGTACTATGGTGGTACTACTCCCCCTAGAGTGGTGGTACTACTCCCTGTAGAGTGGTGGAACTACTCCCCCTAGAGCGGTGGTACTATGGTGGTACTTCTCCCCCTAGAGTGGTGGTACTATGGTGGTACTACTCCCCCTAGAGTGGTGGTACTACTCCCTGTAGAGTGGTGGAACTACTCCCCCTAGAGCGGTGGTACTATGGTGGTACTACTCCCCCTAGAGTGGTGGTACTACTCCCCCTAGAGTGGTGTGGTACTACTCCCCCTAGAGTGGTGTGGTACTACTCCCCCTAGAGTGGTGTGGTACTACTCCCCTTAGAGTGGTGGTACTATGGTGGTACTACTCCCCCTAGAGTGGTGGTACTACTCCCTGTAGAGCGGTGGAACTACTCCCCCTAGAGCGGTGGTACTATGGTGGTACTACTCCCCCTAGAGCGGTAGTACTACTCCCCCTAGAGCGGTAGTACTACTCCCCCTAGAGCGGTAGTACTACTCCCCCTAGAGCGGTAGTACTACTCCCCCTAGAGCGGTAGTACTACTCCCCCTAGAGCGGTAGTACTACTCCCCCTAGAGCGGTAGTACTACTCCCCCTAGAGCGGTAGTACTACTCCCCCTAGAGCGGTAGTACTACTCCCCCTAGAGCGGTAGTACTACTCCCCCTAGAGCGGTAGTACTACTCCCCCTAGAGCGGTGGTACTACTCCCCCTAGAGCGGTGGTACTACTCCCCCTAGAGCGGTGGTACTACTCCCCCTAGAGCGGTGGTACTACTCCCCCTAGAGCGGTGGTACTACTCCCCCTAGTGGTGGTACTACTCCCCCTAGTGGTAGGACTACTCCCCCTAGTGGTGGTACTACTCCCCCTAGTGGGCTAAATGAGTTCCAACACATTTCAGTTGAGCAGCAGGGTGACTACCGCAGGGAAGGTTTAAACTTGTATTTTTAAAAACTAAACAGATGGAGCGCTATGTGTGAATTCCTTTTTTATGTTGCGTGCAATATCCACCTGCATTGCTTGCTGTTTGGGGTTTTAGGCTGGGTTTCTGTACAGCACTTTGAGATATCAGCTGATGTACGAAGAGCTATATAAATAAATTTGATTTGATTTGATTTGAATACACAGCTGTCTCAAATTCTCAATGATGAAAAGCTTCCACAGTTAGGACCAGTGACATATTTTTTGTAGGATGAGGCTGAGGGGGTGTCAGAGAAATAGAATTACTAGACTGAACGCCCCCATTCAAGTCAATGTTATGGAATCCTGAGGGCCTCCCAAGTGGCGCAGTGGTCTAAGGCAGTGCTAGCTGTGCCACTAGAGATTCTGGGTTCGAGTCCAGACGACTCTGTCGCAACCGACCGGGAGACTCATGGGGCGGTGCACAATTGGCCCAGCGTCGTCCAGGATTTTTCAAAAAGGTTTTAAAATTGTGTGTAATTATATTTCTATGGGGATGTAGTATCTGACCCGGAGTTATAGAAATATAATTACTAGAATGGGCATCCCCATTCAAGTCAATGTTCTATAATTGTATTTCTATGCTGGATGTAGTCCATTTTCTGACCTGAAGGAGTTCCAGGTCCGAGGAGTCCTCCTGTCCAGGCACCATCTCAGTCAGCATCTCTGACATCACTTTGGTGTTTCCCCTCACAATGTCCAGTTCACTGCGCAGCCGGGCGATCTGAGGAGGACACACAGGGGTCAAGGGTCAGAGAGAGAAAGTATTCCCTGATCTGATCAAAGCTATGTGGAGGCAGCTACGGTAGTTGTTGTGAAATTGTTAGATTACTTGTTAGATATTACTGCACGGTCGCAACTAGGAGCACAAGCATTTCGCTACACTCGCATTAACATCTGCTAACCATGAAAATCTTGGGCCCTGTTTGAAAACTGTCAAAATACATCCTTCCTTCCTCCCCTCCTGGGTGTTATCAATAAAATGTGACTAATAAAATTGGATTTGATAACACCCAGGAGGGGAGGAAGGAAGGATGTATGTTGACAGTTTTCAAACAGGGCCCAAGATTGTGCATAAAGGCCTACAGGATGCGTCTCAATTCTTTTAATATCCTTTCCTTCATCCTCACTAAACTATTAGAACTTGATAGGTGAAAACAAGTGAGAACCATACTGTATGGCACATATCATGTCATACCAGTGCAGTTGAAGAAGAGTAGGGGAAGAGAGGAGAAGAAGGGAAGAGAGGAAGGGAAGAGAGGAGAGGAGAGGGGATGCCACTTAACATTAGTGAGATGCACTCCCGTATTATGCATATCAAGTTCTTTGACGCAACCCTGACGACAGGAGAAACTTGTTTTTTTATTGGGCAATGTCCAGTCAGTTCTTTTCCGTTTTTGACCTAATGAACATGACTCTGGCAGTAGTTTAACATTAGCCGTCAGAGGCCATCTTTATCCTCACCTGTTCAGGGTTGGCGGTGATGGGGCCCTGTACGTTGGGGATGTGTGGTATCTGTAGGATGGGGGTGAGGGGGGCGGGGGCCGGAGCCGGGGCGGCTGCAGGCTTGGGGAGGGTGGCTGTGGCTGCAGCGTGGGGCTGGATGGGGGCTTTGTACTTTAGTACAGCTGGGTCCACCTCTGGTAGACCCTGTAGAGAGAACACGACATGTAGTTAGTTAGTAGAGCTCTGTAGAGAACACGACATGTAGTTAGTTAGTAGAGCTCTGTAGAGAACACGACATGTAGTTAGTTACTAGAGCTCTGTAGAGAACACGACATGTAGTTAGTTACTAGAGCTCTGTAGAGAACACTACATGTAGTTAGTTAGTAGAGCTCTGTAGAGAGAACACAACATGTAGTTAGTTAGTAGAGCTCTGTAGAGAGAACACAACATGTAGTTAGTTAGTAGAGCTCTGTAGAGAGAACACAACATGTAGTTAGTTAGTAGAGCTCTGTAGAGAGAACACGACATGTAGTTAGTTAGTAGAGCTCTGTAGAGAACACAACATGTAGTTAGTTAGTAGAGCTCTGTAGAGAGAACACAACACGTAGTTAGTTAGTAGAGCTCTGTAGAGAACACAACATGTAGTTAGTTAGTAGAGCTCTGTAGAGAGAACACAACATGAGGTTAGTTAGTAGAGCTCTGTAGAGAGAACACAACATGTAGTTAGTTAGTAGAGCTCTATAGAGAACACAACATGTAGTTAGTTAGTAGAGCTCTGTAGAGAGAACACAACATGTAGTTAGTTAGTAGAGCTCTGTAGAGAGAACACAACATGTAGTTAGTTAGTAGAGCTCTGTAGAGAGAACACAACATGTAGTTAGTTAGTAGAGCTCTGTAGAGAGAACACGACATGTAGTTAGTTAGTAGAGCTCTGTAGAGAACACAACATGTAGTTAGTTAGTAGAGCTCTGTAGAGAGAACACAACATGTAGTTAGTTAGTAGAGCTCTGTAGAGAACACAACATGTAGTTAGTTAGTAGAGCTCTGTAGAGAGAACACAACATGTAGTTAGTTAGTAGAGCTCTATAGAGAACACAACATGTAGTTAGTTAGTAGAGCTCTGTAGAGAGAACACAACATGTAGTTAGTTAGTAGAGCTCTATAGAGAACACAACATGTAGTTAGTTAGTAGAGCTCTATAGAGAACACAACATGTAATTAGTTAGTAGAGCTCTGTAGAGAGAACACAACATGTAGTTAGTTAGTAGAGCTCTGTAGAGAACACAACATGTACTTAGTTAGTAGAGCTCTGTAGAGAGAACACAACATGTAGTTAGTTAGTAGAGCTCTGTAGAGAGAACACAACATGTAGTTAGTTAGTAGAGCTCTGTAGAGAGAACACAACATGAGGTTAGTTAGTAGAGCTCTGTAGAGAACACAACATGTAGTTAGTAGAGCTCTGTAGAGAGAACACAACATGTAGTTAGTTAGTAGAGCTCTGTAGAGAACACAACATGTACTTAGTTAGTAGAGCTCTGTAGAGAGAACACAACATGTAGTTAGTTAGTAGAGCTCTGTAGAGAGAACACAACATGTAGTTAGTTAGTAGAGCTCTGTAGAGAGAACACAACATGAGGTTAGTTAGTAGAGCTCTGTAGAGAACACAACATGTAGTTAGTAGAGCTCTGTAGAGAGAACACAACATGTAGTTAGTTAGTAGAGCTCTGTAGAGAGAACACAACATGTAGTTAGTTAGTAGAGCTCTATAGAGAACACAACATGTAGTTAGTTAGTAGAGCTTTATAGAGAACACAACATGTAGTTAGTTAGTAGAGCTCTATAGAGAACACAACATGTAGTTAGTTAGTAGAGCTCTGTAGAGAACACAACATGTACTTAGTTAGTAGAGCTCTGTAGAGAGAACACAACATGTAGTTAGTTAGTAGAGCTCTGTAGAGAGAACACAACATGTAGTTAGTTAGTAGAGCTCTGTAGAGAGAACACAACATGAGGTTAGTTAGTAGAGCTCTGTAGAGAACACAACATGTAGTTAGTAGAGCTCTGTAGAGAGAACACAACATGTAGTTAGTTAGTAGAGCTCTGTAGAGAGAACACAACATGTAGTTAGTTAGTAGAGCTCTATAGAGAACACAACATGTAGTTAGTTAGTAGAGCTTTATAGAGAACACAACATGTAGTTAGTTAGTAGAGCTCTATAGAGAACACAACATGTAGTTAGTTAGTAGAGCTTTATAGAGAACACAACATGTAGTTAGTTAGTAGAGCTTTATAGAGAACACAACATGTAGATAGTACAGCTCTGCTACTACAGCAGTATAGTCACTGCTTCAGATGATTCTACCTCATTAGCATGGGTTCATGTACGCCTGTGTGAGCGTGTTGGGTCTCGCCCCCTGTGGTGTGTGGATGCGTGTTGGGTCTCGCCCCCTGTGGTGTGTGGATGCGTGTTGGGTCTCGCCCCCTGTGGTGTGGGGGCTGTGCTTTGGCAAAGTGGGTGGGGTTATATCCTTCCTGTTTGGCCCTGTCCGGGGGTGTCCTCGGATGGGGCCACAGTGTCTCCTGACCCCTCCTGTCTCAGCTTCCAGTATTTATGCTGCAGTAGTTTATGTGTCGGGGGGCTAGGGTCAGTTTGTTATATCTGGAGTACTTCTCCTGTCCTATTCGGTGTCCTGTGTGAATTTAAGTGTGCTCTCTCTAATTCTCGCTTTCTCTCTTTCCTTCTCTCTCTCTCGGAGGACCTGAGCCCTAGGACCATGCCTCAGGACTACCTGACATGGTGACTCCTTGCTGTCCCCAGTCCACCTGGCTGTGCTGCTGCTCCAGTTCTGCCTTATTATTATTGGACCATGCTGGTCATTTATGAACATTTGAACATCTTGGCCATGTTCTGTTATAATCTCCACCCGGCACAGCCAGGAGAGGACTGGCCACCCCACAAAGCCTGGTTCCTCTCTAGGTTTCTTCCTAGGTTTTGGCCTTTCTAGGGAGTTTTTCCTAGCCACCGTGCTTCTACACCTGCATTGCTTGCTGTTTGGGGTTTTAGGCTAGGTTTCTGTACAGCACTTTGAGATATCAGCTGATGTACGAAGGGCTATATAAATACATTTGATTTGTGGTGTGTGGATGGGTGTTGGGTCTCACCCCCTGTGGTGTGTGGATGCGTGTTGGGTCTCACCCTCTGTGGTGTGTGGATGGGTGACAGAGTGTCCAGGTCAGCCATGGGGAACTCTATGCCTTTCCTCTTCAGCTCCTCATAAATATGGACCACCCCCGTCAGGTCAGGACTACTCCTGAATGCATCTGCCCAGGCCTGACAACACACAGACAAACACAGAATAAGGGCTGGAAACAACCCTGTTACATCCTGGTGGACATCTGAGAGGAGTGGATAGATGAAGGCCAAATAGTGAGAGCCCAGGTGTTGTATTGCCGACTTCAGTCCTGTGTGTGTGTGTGTAGGTGTGTGTGTGTGTTCAGTCTCTGGTTACCTGCCTGGAGCTGCTCAGGTACAAGGTGTCCTCTCTCATCCTCTCACTGTATTTAGAGAGATTTGTTTGAGGTGTCTGAACTAATTTTGGATGTAGAATTTTCCTAACTGCAGGGTTATCCTAACTGCTGCAGCCTGGCCTCTTACAGCTCTCTGTCAATTGCCTTAGAGATTTGAGGTTGGAGCTCCACCTTGCGCCCTGACTGGCTTGGTGAAATGTTCACCATGTTGCTTATACCTATCCACGTATCTCAGATGTAAAAGTACCTAGGGATTTCTTATCATGTGCCATGTGATTATTATCATGTGCTGTACCTGGATCAGAGCCAGGACTTTGTCCTGTACGATGGTGGGGGGGTTGGTTTTGGGGGAGATGATTTTGACGAGGACACCATCAATGAAGTCCCGGTTAGCCACGAGGACATGAAACCGGTGGCCGCAGTTCTTTACACACGTCTCCAGCACCTAGAAATGGAAAGACAGAGGTAAAATATCAGAAAGAAAGAATGTTTACATATATCCTGTTTCCCATGCCAATAAAGCCCCTTAACTTGAAAGAGGAGAGGATAGAAAACATCAGGAAGTAAGAAAGTATGATAGAGAGCGAGAAACTCCCTGGAAGAAACGGATAATAGCACTGTCCTAGTTAAGCATGCAGGCGTGTTTGCAAGTGTGGTAAGTGTGCTCTAAATGTGAAAGGTCTATTTGTCTGTTTCTCTTCCCAGAGACTGGTTGTTGTTGAGGGTGAGTTCAGACAATAAGCATCACTTAGATCTAGGCCTAGCTCTGGATGGATTCGCTCCGTCCCTGCTGGTGTGCTCATCCAGTGTTTTCCAAATGTGGGTCTTCAGCGCTTTGTTACAACTGCCGACGTATAATGGGCTTTAGAAAATACATCCGATTGATTTGATTGGTCACGTTCTACCGCTGGGTAGCAGATTGTGGGCTCAAGACATTCCAAAACATCTCCAGATGCCCTAGGACACATGATCAGTGATGTGACCTGTATGTTCCAGGCTTTTCAACACCACACACCCTCTATTGTTCATCTGAAAAGATTTAGGTGGGTCAACATTGGGAACCCAAGTAGAGCCTGTCTCACCGTCAATCCTAGCATCACCTCCCGGTAGTTCCTGTTCCCACTCAGTCTCTTCTTCAGCGCCCGGATGGCATCTTTAGGCCTGCAGGAACACAACACATAGAAACTTAGCTAAGCACACAAATATCCTGTTAGCGTTCTGGAAGTAATTCTATGAAGCTAATCTTAAAATGTAAAGTAAAAGTATGCCTGGCATTCTTGGATTAACAATAGGGCTTTGGTCATGCTATCAACTCAACCCGTTGTTTTTAATTGACCTAAACCATCTTAGCCGTGGCGTTGTTGATTTTGTATGAAGCCGTGCGCAGGTCTCAGGAGTGTTACCTACCTGGCAGTCTAAACACACACACTCCACTAAAGGCTCAGTGCAGTCAAAACTCAGTTTTTTGTATATTGTACAACAGCTGTTAAAACTAACACTGTAAAAGTTTGCAATAATGTGATCAGTGTTATTTCCTTGCTGGTTAAAAATATAATTTACACAGGACCTTCTAATCAGCAGGTTTTGCATGGATGGAGTTGTAGCTTGCCTGGTGACATCACTAAGCAGTATACAATAATAGACCAATAACAAAGAGAGTTCCAAACCAATAACAGATCGTTTTGAGGTTACATATCCCTCCCATTAAGCCCCTCCCATTAGGCCCTTTCACAGGCCAGCTCCCAGACGATCCTAGCAAAATTCTTGCTTGAGAAATAGTTTTGCTAAAAAAGCTATAGATTATTTTCTTTCTTACCCTTTTAATTAACAACTATTACTACGGTAATGTACTTAATTTTTACCCATAAATGATTTGACATTGACTATCAAAATCAGCTGCATTGGGCATTTAAAAACAAATCACCACATAGATCGGAGCTTGTAAGCTCAGCAAAAAAATAAACGTCCTCTCGTGTCAACTGCGTTTATTTTCAGCAAATATAACATGTAAATATTTGTATGAACATAACAACATTCAACAACTGAGACAAACTGAAAAAGTTCCACAAACATGTGACTAACAGAAATTGAATAATGTGTCCCTGAACAAAGTGGGGGGGTCAAAATCAAAAGTAACAGTCAGTATCTGGTGTGGCCACCAGCTGCATTGTGTACTGCAGTTCACCTCCTCCTCATGGACTGCACCATATTTGCCTGTTCTTGCTGCGAGATGTTACCCCACTCTTCCACCAAGGCACATGCAAGTTCCCAGACATTTTGGGGGGAGAATGGCCCTAGCCCTTATCCTCCAATCCAACAGGTCCCAGACGTGCTCAATGGGATTGAGATCTGGGCTCTTCGCTGGCCATGGCAGAACACTAACATTCCTGTCTAGCAGGAAATCAGCCATACAGCTTGTTCTGTGCGTGGTGGCATTGTCATGCTGGAGGGTCATGTCAGGATGAGCCTGCAGGAAGGGTACCACATGAAGGAGGAGGATGTCTTCCCTGTAATGCACAGCATTGAGATTGCCTGCAATGACAACAAGCGCAGTCCAATGATGCTGTGACACACCGCCCCAGACCATGACGGACCTTCCACCTCCAAATCGATCCTGCTCCAGAGTACAGGCCTCAGTGTAACGCTCATTTCTTCGACGATAAACACGAATCCGACCATCACCCCTGGTGAGACAAAACCGCAACTCGTCAGTGAAGAGCACTTTTTACCAGTCCTGTCTGGTCCAGCGATGGTGGGTTTGTGCCAGGTAGGACGATCAACGTTATTGCCGGTGATGTCTGGTGAGGACCTGCCTTACAACAGGCCTACAAGCCCTCAGTCCAGCCTCTCTCAGCCTATTGAGGACAGTCTGAGCACTGATGGAGGGATTGTGCATTCCTGGTGTAACTTGGGCTGTTGTTGTTGCCATCCTGTACCTGTCTGCAGGTGTGATGTTCGGATGTATCAATCCTGTGCAGGTGTTGTTAGACGTGGTCTGCCACTGTGAGGACGATCAGCTCTCCGCCCTGTCTCCCTGTAGCGCTGTCACAGTACGGACATTGCAATTTATTGCCCTGGCCACATCTGCAGTTCTCATGCCTCCTTGCAGCATGCCTAAGGCATGTTCACGCAGATGAGCAGGGATCCTGGGCATCTTTCTTTTGGTGTTTTTCAGAGTCAGTAGAAAGGCCTCTTTAGTGTCCTAAGTTTTCATAACTGTGACCTTAATTGCCTACCATCTGTAAGCTGTTAGTGTCTTAACGACCGTTCCACAGGTGAGTGTTCATTAATTGTTTATGGTTCATTGAACAAGCGTGTTTAAACCATTTACAAAGAAGATCTGTGAAGTTATTTGGATTTTTACGAATTATCTTTGAAAGACAGAGTCCTGAAAAAGGGACATTCCTTTTTTTGCTGAGTTTATATCTGTCTTTCTGCCTGCCTGTCTGTTTGCCCTATAGAAAGATCAAAGCTCATCTTAATAGAGAACGCTCTCTGTTACAGAAGAGGTAATGAGCTTCCAGGAACCTCACTCTGGAGCTCTGTGAAGTTTTAGAGGAGAGATGAGTGTGTATATCACTGTCTGACAGCCACGGCTGAGTCTATGCAGTGCATAAAACATTAACGGAGTAGTGCTCAGGCAGTAGTCTCACTGACACTAGTGGATCCTATGGGAGGGAGTTGAGGCCTTCAGACTTCAGACACAAACAGACTATAGAAAGAGAGGAGCTCAGGGAATACTGGTGTGCATGGGTGTTACATCATCTCAAAAGTTCCACTTCCAGAAGTTTCAGGTAGGCAGTCTATGTTTATCTGTCTGATAAGTGGCATTAGTGCAGCTAGCTGGCATTTCTTCCACATCTATGTCCTTGTCTGAACCTAAAGAGGATTGCCTGCATGCCATTCAGTTGTCACCATGTCTGACTTCCTACACTAACACAATACACAAAGCCAATAGTAATTTGCTACTTGGTAGCCTTCACACTCAAATTACACAACACTTCAAGTAGAGGTGGAAGTTGTAATGGAGGCAAGGGACTGATACATCTCAAAAGACATGGGTCATTTTTTTTCTTCTGAATTGTACTGAAATAGTGTTCTCCCAGGACTTCAGACAGCTAGCCAGTAGACAGTCATACCTGTTAACCACAAGACACTCCAGTGTTCAGTCAAGCAGAATAGAGTGACTGGGGCTGCGAGTGAGAGTCTGAGTGTCTGTGCCAAAGCCTGAGGAGTGTGAGTGAGTGAGTGAGTGAGTGAGTGAGTGAGTGAGTGAGTGAGTGAGTGAGTGAGTGAGTGAGTGAGTGAGTGAAAAGATAGATAAAGGGGAAGCAGAAGAATGATTCGGGGAAGAGGAAAGAATTGTAGGTTTGAATCCCTCCAGTTTTTCCTAAAGGTCACAGCTCTCAACCAATATCAGGAGAGTCAACAACTTATCAAATTAAACTCAAAGAAAAGTTAACACTAATTAGTAAAAAAATATATTCTCATTCCATTCTATCTGCACTGCAGCTTGACCCTGTGCTTGTCTCAACTGCATGTGTGATGTGTGCCATGTAGAGAGTTTGAGAGCAGAGCAGAAGACAAATGTCTGTTGTAAAGTTGTATTGTATTTGTGCACATCATTTGTATGTTATTTTTGAGTGTGTTAAGAGGTTTTTGTTTGTGCGATTGACTTGTTCAGTCAATCAGTAAGGCAGCCAGTGAGCCCGTCTTTCAGCCGGCGAGCCCGTCTTTCAGCCAGCGAGCCCGTCTTTCAGCCAGCGAGCCCGTCTTTCAGCCAGTCAGCCCGTCTTTCAGTCAGTCAGTCAGTCTTTCAGTCAGTCTTTCTGCCAGCCAGTAAGTCAGTCTTTCTGCCAGTCAATCAGTCAGTCAGTCCATCTTTCATTTAGTCAATCAGTCAGTCAGCCAGTCAGTCCGTCCGTCTTTCAGCCAGTCAGTCCGTCCGTCCGTCCGTCTTTCAGCCAGTCAGCCCGTCTTTCAGCCAGTCAGCCCGTCTTTCAGCCAGTCAGCCCGTCTTTCAGCCAGTCAGCCCGTCTTTCAGCCAGTCTTTCTGCCAGTCAGTCAGTCCATCTTTCAGCCAGTCCGTCCGTCTTTCAGCCAGTCAGCCCGTCTTTCAGCCAGTCAGTCCGTCTTTCAGCCAGTCAGCCCGTCTTTCAGCCAGTCAGCCAGTCAGTCCGTCTTTCAGTCAGTCAGCCAGTCAGTCCGTCTTTCAGTCAGTCAGCCAGTCAGTCCGTCTTTCAGTCAGTCAGCCAGTCAGTCCGTCTTTCAGTCAGTCAGCCAGTCAGTCCGTCTTTCAGTCAGTCCGTCTTTCAGTCAGTCAGTCAGTCCGTCTTTCAGTCAGTCAGTCAGTCCGTCTTTCAGTCAGTCAGTCAGTCCGTCTTTCAGTCAGTCAGTCCGTCTTTCAGTCAGTCAGTCCGTCTTTCAGTCAGTCAGTCTTTCAGTCAGTCCGTCTTTCAGCCAGTCAGCCAGTCCGTCCGTCCTTCAGCCAGTCAGCCAGTCCGTCCGTCTTTCAGTCAGTCAGTCCGTCTTTCAGCCAGTCAGCCAGTCAGTCCGTCTTTCAGTCAGTCAGTCCGTCTTTCAGTCAGTCAGTCCGTCTTTCAGTCAGTCAGTCCGTCTTTCAGTCAGTCAGTCCGTCTTTCAGTCAGTCAGTCCGTCTTTCAGTCAGTCAGTCCGTCTTTCAGTCAGTCAGTCCGTCTTTCAGTCAGTCAGTCCGTCTTTCAGTCAGTCAGTCAGGTGAAAGTGTACTGATGTAGTCTGTTGCTCACCCTTCCTCCGTCTCATTGATGATGTCACAGATCTCCATGTTGAGGGTCCAGTCCTCAGCCTGCAGGCCGCCATCCGTGGCCTTCTCTAGAAAAGACAACAGGAAGTCAAAGAAAACAGGAAGTAAACAAACCTGCTCATTGGACCATGGAGGACACTAAGTAGTAGGAAGTTTCCCCTAGACGAGCAACACCTAACCCCATAGGAATAATCGGTACAGCCCAAAAAGGATGAACCACCCCTTTGGGACTGGTTCCTACCTAGGTTTCTTCCTTCTAGGCAGTTCTTCCTGGTGCTTTTACTTCTGCTTTTCTTGCTCTGTGGGGTCTGGGCTGGGCAGCTTGTGACAACTGCTGATGTCAAATCAATTAAATAAACGAGGCCTAATTGATTGATTGACAAGATGGGAGATGTAAAACAGGTTTTATAACAGACCTAGAGTCAGTACTCTGCCAACCCACTGTCCACTAAGCCTTGGGCTATATTTCAGTCTGACTGCGCTGTGACCTGTCCCCTTACCTCAACAAGCCGCACTAGTTAGCCTAAACTCCATGGCTTATGTAACATTACTGTGGGCATGAGAAAAAGTTGTGTAACCAAGCACGTAAAAAGAGATAACAGTAACAGGTTTTCTATAGTAAGCCAATATGTGTGATGCATTTGAACCTATTCAAACAGGATCATGGGTGTTCTCTGCATTGTCTTAGAGAGGAAAGTAATGGAGGGAAACGTGACAGGATTTGGGCTATTGGCTTTTCAACACAGTAACATTGAAGTTTTATAATGACATAATTGAGCTGACGTCTGGAAGTCCACTACCACTGGTGTCGACCAATTACCATGCTGAATTCATCCCTCCATGAAACAGGATTAAAGAACTGTGCGTGTCCCACATGGAACACAATTCCCTTTGAGCCCTGGTCAAAAGTAGTGCACTACATAGGGAATGGGGTGTAATTTGGGAAGCACACCTAGTCTCACTCCTGTTCTTGGCTGGGAGAAAATAAGGAAACTGAGCCAGCAAGAGCGAGAGGTATTTAGAGTCAAAATACAGAGCTAAGAGTTCAAATGTTTAAAAGTTAGTCATGATGACTAGTCTAGCTCTAGGTTAGCTCAGTCACTCAGAACATTTCTACCTCCAGCCCAGGGGCTCAGAGCAGTGTGGCATGCCCAGGCCAGGGACCTCTCTCTGGGGCTATGTGTCCTGTTCTGGCCTTTACCTCCCCTCTCCTTCCAACCCGCCAGATCACAGTCTACCACTGAGGCCAGTGTGAAGGACTAATGCTTTTGGTGTCTGTTTCTCTCCTTTCACACTGCCTCTAATCTAAATATTACTCGAATAATGTATTTCCTGTGTACACAAAGACAGTATTCTGCTAACAACATGTCAGAACATGAGAAGCCAAGGTAAACAGCATGACACGGTGTTTAGCTGCTCAGGCTCAGTGTGTGAACAGCAGAGCATTAAGTGTTAAGTCTTAACCACTGCTATCTCCACTGGCACGCCCCACCTAATCTCCTCAAGTGGATTGGAAAGAGGACAGGAAGGGAGAGAGAGGAAAAGAGGGAGGGAGAAAGACGAAAATGAAAGGGAGAAGGAAAGGATCAGACCTAGTTAGGGCTGTTGTGGTCATGAGATTTTGTCCAAAGTTGATTGGGAAGCAAATAATTGCCGGTCTCACGGTAATTGACCGTTAATTAACAAACACATTTAGCATCTCCTGGCTTCCTCACATAGCCTACAACTTGAAAGTCACGCGCTGCTGCGTATGTTTGCCAGTTAGGTTCTACACCCGTTGTAAAGCGGATGAATGTGCTTCATTTTAAGGCGTTATTTGGCCACTTTAGCTGTGATAAAAACCTTAACAAAACATATAGGCCTATGGGCTGGGCAACATGAGGTGTGCAACTATGATTTGAAAAAGTTGCACAAAAAAAGGCATGTGCTGTTTCTTGCCTTACTGCACACAAGCTGGGCATCTTTTACAAGTGATTTCACTACACCCGCAATAACATCTGCTAAATATGTGTTTGTGACCAATAAAATGTGATTTGAGAAGTGATAATAGATCATTCACAAGTGGTAGGCTAATATTGTCAATAGAAAAGTTTGTGGTCATATGCACAACCTTAAAAACATAGGTGCTGGGCTAATAAAGGATTCTCCCAATTCACCTCTTTAATCTGAAACAAATCTCCAGCAGGTCAAACACACAGTGTTCACATCCCAAAATATACACATTTCACCTCACATGACCAGTGGACATGACGCATGGTGGATGCAAAACACATGTGTATCTCTAATAATTAAATGAGTACATGTAATGGTTCCACAAAATAATATACATTTAAAAAAATGACCAGGTGAGTAACCTGGAAGGCAAGACAAAGTAAAAGGAACATATTCAGGTAAGAAATGGTCTGATACCAAACTCTTGGTTCAGACCTCTAGGAGACACACAAGGTGAAGCCAATACAATCCTCTTCTCAGTCATAGATTATCAGTATCTCCGCCCCTCCTAGGAGTCTTAACATGTTCCATACCAATGTGACTCAAAGAGCTGATGTTGTGATGAGCCTCCATGAAATGAGCAGCCACAGAGTTTCTCTGGTCAAGGGCCCTGATATGACTCCTGTGTTCTGCTATCCTTGTTTTCAGAGCTCGTTGTGTTTTTTCCTACATAGACCACAAATACATTTGATCAGGTATATCACATGTTTTGTGGAACATGTAATGATGCCCTTAATCTTAATGGCCTTGCACGTAATAGGGTGACTGAACATTGTGCATTTCTTCGTGAAGATACATTTGGTGCAGCCGCCACGTCTATAGTTACTGTCCGGCACACTGTCTAGAAGTGTACTGCGTGGCACTGGTGGAAGATCAGACCTCACCACCATTTGACTGATGTTGGGGGCGCGTCTGAAGACCTACCCACGGGGGTTCTTTAAACGTCTTTTCCAGTTGTGGATCAGTGCTCAAGATGTGCCAATGTTTTTTAATAATGTGGTTGAACTGTTTACCAAGTGGGGAGTACTGAAGGAAGCATTAAATGCGTTGGTCAGGAGAGCGGGGAGGTTTGGACGTGAGGCTGTCATCCTGGGTCATATTTTTATAACGTTCCTCTGGGTAACCCCGCTGTCTGAAACGCTCATCCAGATGGTCGGTTTGTTTAACATAGTCACTCCGTGTACTACAAATCCTACGTATGCGACTGCATTGGCTAATGGGGAGGTTATTTTTTAGGGGTGTAGGGTGGAAGCTGTCTCCGCGTAATAGGGAATTTCTGTCAATCGGCTTCCTGTATAGATCCGTACGAACCACCTCCCCATCCCTGTAAATTAAAATGTCAAGAAGACGTATTTCACAAGCAGAGAATTTCAAATGTTCACTGTTGTATTGATGGAGGAGTGGAATCGATTAAGTTCCTCCGCTGTGCCCTCTGTTTCCAGAGTCTAATATGGTGCAAGAATGTATTATTAGGGCTGAAAATCACCTTCTTCTAAAAAATAAAAACACATACAGATTGTGAGTAAAACACAATCTGACGTGAGTAAAACATTTAAACGTGTTAAACCTCGCAAGGCTGCAGGCCCAGACGGCATCCCCAGCCGCGCCCTCAGAGCATGCGCAGACCAGCTGGCTGGTGTGTTTACGGACATATTCAATAAATCCTTATCCCAGTCTGCTGTTCCCACATGCTTCAAGAGGGCCACCATTGTCCCTGTTCCCAAGAAAGCTAAGGTAACTGAGCTAAACGACTACCGCCCCGTAGCACTCACTTCCGTCATCATGAAGTGCTTTGAGAGACTAGTCAAGGACCATATCACCACCACCCTACCTGACACCCTAGACCCACTCCAATGGGTGGGTTACCGCCCAAATAGGTCCACAGACAACGCAACCCATCTGGACAAGAGGAATACCTATGTGAGAATGCTGTTCATCGACTACAGCTCAGCATTTAACACCATAGTACCCTCCAAACTCGTCATCAAGCTCGAGACCCTGGGTTTCGACCCCGCCCTGTGCAACTGGGTACTGGACTTCCTGACGGGCCGCCCCCAGGTGGTGAGGGTAGGTAACAACATCTCCTCCCCGCTGATCCTCAACACTGGGGCCCCACAAGGGTGCGTTCTGAGCCCTCTCCTGTACTCCCTGTTCACCCATGAATGCGTGGCCACGCACGCCTCCAACTCAATCATCAAGTTTGCGGACGACACTACAATGGTAGGCTTGATTACCAACAACGACGAGACGGCCTACAGGGAGGAGGTGAGGGCCCTCGGAGTGTGGTGTCAGGAAAATAACCTCACACTCAACGTCAACAAAACTAAGGAGATGATTGTGGACTTTAGGAAACAGCAGAGGGAACACCCCCCTATCCACATCGATGGGACAGTAGTGGAGAGGGTAGCAAGTTAAGATCCTCAGCGTACACATCACAGACAAACTGAATTGGTCCACCCACACAGACAGCGTCGTAAAGAAGGCGCAGCAGCGCCTCTTCAACCTCAGGAGGCTGAAGAAATTCGGCTTGTCATCAAAAGCACTCACAAACTTCTACAGATGCACAATCGAGAGCATCCTGTCGGGCTGTATCACCGCCTGGTACGGCAACTGCTCCGCCCACAACCGTAAGGCTCTCCAGAGGGTAGTGTGGTCTGCACAATGCATCACCGGGGGCAAACTAACTGCCCTTCAGGACACCAACACCACCCGATGTCACAGGAAGGCCATAAAGATCATCAAGGACAACAACCACCCGAGCCACTGCCTGTTCACCCCGCTATCATCCAGAAGGTGTGGTCAGTACAGGTGCATCAATGCAGGGACTGAGAGACTGAAAAACAGCTTATATCTCAAGGCCATCAGACTGTTAAACAGCCACCACTAACATTGAGTGGCTGCTGCCAACACACTGACTCAACTCCAGCCACTTTAATAATGGGAATTGATGTAAAATATATCACTAGCCACTTTAAACAATGCTACTTAATATAAGGTTTACATACCCTATATTACTCATCTCATATGTATATACTGTACTCTATATCATCGACTGCATCTTTATGTAATACATAAAGATGTAATACATACACTTTAAACTATGCCACTGTTTACATACCCTATATTACTCATCTCATATGTATATACTGTACTCGATACCATCTACTGCATCTTGCCTATGCCGTTCTGTACCATCACTCATTCATATATCTTTATGTACATATTCTTTATCCCTTTACACTTGTGTGTATAAGGTAGTAGATTTCTGTATCTGGGCGGACAAAAAGTGGATTTTGCTCGAAAAGGGGTTTTCCTTCTATGGGAAAATGTCATTCTCTATTTGGTCACCCATAGTCTGAACACCCATCAGATTATTCTTAATTTAATCTTGTCCTTACATATACTAAATAATATGTGTGAAATTTGTTTTGATTTAGAATGGACCATTATCATGCACCTATTTCGAAACAATGGCAGAAAAAATTAAGTAATCTATGCACTTAAATAGTGAATGTAGGACACGTTTCCCATGGTTCGTTTTCCTGCAACCAGGTAGGCTATACTCCTGTTGTAAAGATAGTCAATGTGCTTAATATTAGGAAAGTTGATGAATAAATTTAGTAGGCCTTGCCTATAGAAAAACAGAAATGTTTGATTAGATTTTAGATTCAATTTAGAGGGACAATAGAGTGCTGAGTACCAGGCAGTTAGCAAGTTTGTTAGGCTACTAATGACAATCAGCAGCATCAGCGCTTGGAGAAGGCTAATTACCATGACTAAACGGTCATGTGGAATTTGACTGCCCTCATGACTCGTGACCACCGGTGTGGTGGTAATATGGTCACCCTAACAGCCCTACACAGAGTCATCCTTTTTGAGGACTCTATTCATGGAACAAGACAGACATAACAGCCAGAGCTTTGCAAATAGAAGAGAGACTGATTGGGTGCGAGTTCAACCCAGGCTCCACCCCCACTCCCAGTGCCATGGAGTGAAACCAGTACAACCAGTCACGTGGCCACACAGGCGGAAGGCTGTGCCATCCACTGCCAACTCCACAAATCTCCATTTCAGATCCCTCTTCGCTCCCCGTCTGTTCTCTCGCTCTATACCCTCTTCCTCAATCCCACTATCTTTTCTCCCCCCCCCTTGTCTGTCTTCCTCCCTCTCACTCTGTCCCTCCCTATTCCTCAATCCACTAATGCATAGCTCTGAGATAGACATTTGAAATTGGCTCATTATATGACCAAACATGTATCCATGGTTACCGAACTATTCCTCTGTCTTATAGTCTTCTTTTCAACATCTCGTCAGAGGGCTTATTACCAGAGAGTGCTCCAACCCATTAGGGACAAATCCATGGGCCTGCTAGCTACACTAACCCTTCCACTAATGGAGATGGCAGGCAGATTGTTCTGTTTCCTCCAGAATGTGTAGCTGCTTTCCCTCTATGATGGTCTCTGTCTCTTTAGCAGCTAACAGGAAAGAGATGGAGTCAGCATCTAGGCCAACTGTACTCTGAGACAGAGTAGTTTCACTAGTATCAAACCTCAAGCCACACACACACAATCCACCCACCACAAACAAACACACCATCCACACAAATATGCACACACACTGCAAACATAAACACACACTTGCTAACACACACACACACAACATCCACCAAGCCTCTCTCTCTCTCATCCTGTCCACCCCCTGTCTGTCAGGCCACTTAAGGTAATGAGAAAGGACAATTAAGATTCACAATGCAAACCTCATCAGTAGGGTTGCTGCCTGTTCTGTTGCCCTGTCTCTGAGTGCTCTCCCATTTCCTCTGTGGGAAGTGAACCTGATCCCTTTCCCCTGTCTTGCTGCTGCTGTACTGTGGTGTTGGGTACCACTCTCACCACCAGCACTGTATCCACACGGACAGACAGAATGCCTTTATGGACAGCACAGTACAGTGAGCACTCAACCAGAGAGATAACACACTGGGGCAGATGATTTAAAGCTAGTAGCTCCAAGAGAAATTAAAGATCCACTCTGCTGCTCGCTGGGCACAGTGTGCAGTGACCTGAGCAGACAATCATCAATGATGATGATGGTAGTAGGGACTTAGCCTAGCTGGTGTGGTGGTGTTCAGCGGGTGGCCATCTAGGATGACTTGGCACCAAGCTGGCCGGGGAAGCAGGGCAGTGGGCAGGGGGACACACCCTGGCCTGTAGGCTACACTCACAGCAATGAAAGACCCTTCTTCTGCACCTCCTCAGACCAACTTCCTTCTAGCCTGGTCCCAGATTGTGACCATGATGACCAATGGAGTTGATAAGGCAGCACAAATATATCTGGAACCAGGCTAACTTCCTTCCTCCAGAGTATACCCATGATATATTCCCATTCTGATTTCACACAGATGCATGACTAGGGGCTAATAAACTGTGGCCATTATCAGCTTCAGACATCAATATCTCATCTTCGGAAAAAGGCCTAACCATGAGAAACTGGACTGAATGCATGGGAAACAGTTTGTGCAATCTGCCTGGGTGACATCCTAGGAGATTCTCTCAGAGACAATGCAGAGAGGACAGCTTACCCCCCCACCTTGTCTTCTGTCTAGTTTGTTATGCTATACATGATCTCAACTGAGCAGTAAGGATACAGTACTGAAGACCTTTATAACATAGGACAGTTGTGGTTGTAGCTAAGGCCTTGAGCAGTAAGGATACAGTACCAGGGCCTAAAATTAACACCTGCGGGTAGATTTTGTCATTGCATTTCACTCGCATTTGTGAATAAAAAGTCAAGTTCGATCACATTTCTAGTAAAATAAATGCTCCAGTAGCTTTTTTCAAAGTATTTTTGCCGTTCTGTTTCATAGCTGGTAAATTAAGTCTATGAACTACAAATCCTATACAGCCTATTCCATCTTACGCTGGAGCCCTGGGTGCATGCGAAGAGTTGAGCGAAAGGTGCATTTTTAGAAGTTAATTTTTATAAGCGCTGCGCACAGGCATAAAAATTGGTCTAATTTACTTGACCTGAAAGTCTACTGAAGTGAGACTTGTCCTTGTCCATTTACATTGTGTTGTTCACAGGCTAGGTTGTTTTTCTATGTTTGAGTTTCAATTGCAAGGGAAGAGAAAACAACGCCTCTACTAGTCAGACTCAATCACAGGCTCAAACATGACTGGAGTCGCGCTACCACGGTAACCTCCCACCCTTAAATGGGCAGGTGAAAATGTTTGTCTTATCTGTGATAGTTTGGTTTAATGACGCAGGTCACAAAAAAATGAAATTAAACAATTTAACACATTATTTCTTACTAATAATACATGTATTGTTTCAGAAACATTACAAAGCATATTCATCTGTTTTTCTGTGTTTTGTTGGTATAATTTTAGCAGGGGAAAAAATCTGAGTGGCTGGTAGAAACTGGGTGGTTCGAGCACTGAATGCTGATTGGCTGAAAGCCGTGATTGGCTGAAAGCCTTGGGATATCAGACCATATACCACGGGTATGCCAAAACGTTTATTTTTACTGCTCTAATTACATTGGTAACCAGTTTCTAATAGCAATAAGGTACCTTGGTGTTTGTGGTATATTGCCAATAAGGGCAAGGGCTGTATCCAGGCATTCCGCGTTGCGTCATGCTTAAGAACATTCCTTATCCGTAGTATATTGGCCATATACCACACCCCCTCGAGCCTTATTGTTTAAAATCTACCTGCCACAGTGGCTGGTGGACCAAAAGTGAATTGTATGCCCTGTACAGTACTAAGATCTTCATAACATAGAATAATTATGGTTGTAGCAACGGCCTTGAGCTGTAAGAATACTGCACAAAGACCTTTAGAACATAGGATATTGATATAGTTGTAGCTAATGTCTTTATAAAACATGTATAGCCTAACTATTCTATCCATTGAGCCCTGGTTAGTATTCTGCCATGTTCCATTGTTCGTGCAATCGCCAATCCAATAGGTTTGCTGTGGATGTAGACGTGCTGTTAGATAATCAGTGACTCTATCAATGAAGGACACAGTCCCTGCCTGAGGGTACATAGGCCCAGTAGAGTCCTACCTAGCCTCAGCCCAGTCCATCCAATCATCACAACCACATCTTATCTCAGGCCCAGCCACACTCTCCTTCTGGCCAGACTACACTTTATCACAGAGTCTGCACCACCTGGGGTTGGCAACAGTCCATTGTATTACATTTTATTTTATATTATTAACCTTTATTTAATCTGGGGAACCCATTGAGACCAGGGTCTCATTTCCAATGGTGCCCTGAGAACAACAGTTGAAGCAATGTGAGAAACCATTCAACCAAATTACAGTTACAACATGTCAAATGAATTACAATACACTAAAAAGGGCAGTAGTAACAAAATATACAATCGATAAAAACAAGAGCCCAAAATTCACAATTGGGACCAAATAATCAAGTTTTAGAGTGACCTGTAGGTCATTCCAGGACAGAGGCCAGAGTTCCAACAGTGGCCTTGAGTTGGGAGAGAAAACACTGCAGGATATCGAGGCCTGACTTTCACTAATGTTCCTACAGTAGAGTTGGTGTTGAGTTGGAGAGAAACACTGCAGGATATCGAGGCCTGACTTTCACTAATGGTTCCTACAGTAGAGTTGGAGTTGGAGAGAAAACTGCAGGATATCGAGGCCTGACTTTCATTAATGGGTCCAACATTAGAGTGGAGTTGGGAGAGAACACAATGCAGGATATCGAGGCCTGACTTTCACTAATGGTTCCAACAGTAGAGTTGGAGTGGGAGAGAAACACTGCAGGATATCGAGGCCTGATTTCACTAATGGTTTCCTACAGTAGAGTTGGAGTTGGGAGAGAAACCTGCAGGATATCGAGGCCTGACTTTCATTAATGGTTCCAACAGTAGAGTTGGAGTTGGGAGAGAAACACTGCAGGATATCGAGGCCTGACTTTCACTAATGGTTCCAACAGTAGAGTTGGAGTTGGGAGAGAAACACTGCAGGATATCGAGGCCTGACTTTCACTAATGGTTCCTACAGTAGAGTTGGAGTTGGGAGAGAAACACTGCAGGATATCGAGGCCTGACTTTCACTAATGGTTCCAACAGTGACTTGGAGTTGGGAGAGAAACACTGCAGGATATCGAGGCCTGACTTTCACTAATGGTTCCTACAGTAGTGTTGGAGTTGGGAGAGAAACACTGCAGGATATCGAGGCCTGACTTTCACTAATGGTTCCTTACAGTAGAGTTGGAGTTTGGAGAAAACACTGCAGGATATCGAGGCCTGACTTCACTAATGGTTCCAACAGTGGCCTTGGAGTTGGGAGAGAAACACTGCAGGATATCGAGGCCTGACTTTCACTATGGTTCCTACAGTAGAGTTGGAGTTGGAGAGAAACACTGCAGGATATCGAGGCCTGACTTTCACTAATGGTTCCTACAGTAGATTTGGAGTTGGGAGAGAAACACTGCAGGATATCGAGGCCTGACTTTCATTAATGGTTCCAACAGTAGAGTTGGAGTTGGGAGAGAAACACGCAGGATATCGAGGCCTTACTTTCACTAATGGTTCCAACAGTAGATTGGAGTTTGGGAAGAAACACTGCAGGATATCGAGGCCTGACTTTCACTAATGGTTCCTACAGTAGAGTTGGAGTTGGGAGAGAAACACTGCAGGATATCGAGGCCTGACTTTCATTAATGGTTCCAACAGTAGAGTTGGAGTTGGGAGAGAAACACTGCAGGATATCGAGGCCTGACTTTCACTAATGGTTCCAACAGTAGAGTTGGAGTTGGGAGAGAAACACTGCAGATATCGAGGCCGGACTTTCACTAATGTTCCTACAGTAGATTGGAGTTGGGAGAGAAACACTGCAGGATATCGAGGCCTGACTTTCACTAATGGTTCCAACAGTGGACTTGGAGTGGGAGAGAAACACTGCAGGATATCGAGGCCTGACTTTCACTAATGTTCCACAGTAGTGTTGGAGTTGGGAGAGAAACACTGCAGGATATCGAGGCCTGACTTTCACTAATGGTTCCTACAGTAGAGTTGGAGTTGGGAGAGAAACACTGCAGGATATCGAGGCCTGACTTTCACTAATGGTTCCAACAGTGGACTTGGAGTGGGAGAGAAACACTGCAGGATATCGAGGCCTGACTTTCACTAATGGTTCCTACAGTAGAGTTGGAGTTGGGAGAGAAACACTGCAGGGATATCGAGGCCTGACTTTCATGAATGGTTCCAACAGTAGAGTTGGAGTTTGGAGAGAAACACTGCAGGATATCGGGCCTGACTTTCACTAATGGTTCCTACAGTAGAGTTGGAGTTTGGGAGAGAAACACTGCAGGATATTGAGGCCTGACTTCACTAATGGTTCCTACAGTAGAGTTGGAGTGGGAGAGAAACACTGCAGGATATCGAGGCCTGACTTTCACTAATGGTTCCAATAGAGTTGGAGTTGTGAGAGAAACACTGCAGGATATCGAGGCCTGACTTTCATAATGGTTCCTACAGTAGAGTTGGAATTGTGAGAGAAACACTGCAGGATATCGAGGCCTGACTTTCACTAATGGTTCCACAGTGTGCAGTGACCTGAGCAGACAATCATCAATGATGATGATGGTAGTAGGGACTTAGCCTAGCTGGTGTGGTGGTGTTCAGCGGGTGGCCATCTAGGATGACTTGGCACCAAGCTGGCCGGGGAAGCAGGGCAGTGGGCAGGGGGACACACCCTGGCCTGTAGGCTACACTCACAGCAATGAAAGACCCTTCTTCTGCACCTCCTCAGACCAACTTCCTTCTAGCCTGGTCCCAGATTGTGACCATGATGACCAATGGAGTTGATAAGGCAGCACAAATATATCTGGAACCAGGCTAACTTCCTTCCTCCAGAGTATACCCATGATATATTCCCATTCTGATTTCACACAGATGCATGACTAGGGGCTAATAAACTGTGGCCATTATCAGCTTCAGACATCAATATCTCATCTTCGGAAAAAGGCCTAACCATGAGAAACTGGACTGAATGCATGGGAAACAGTTTGTGCAATCTGCCTGGGTGACATCCTAGGAGATTCTCTCAGAGACAATGCAGAGAGGACAGCTTACCCCCCCACCTTGTCTTCTGTCTAGTTTGTTATGCTATACATGATCTCAACTGAGCAGTAAGGATACAGTACTGAAGACCTTTATAACATAGGACAGTTGTGGTTGTAGCTAAGGCCTTGAGCAGTAAGGATACAGTACCAGGGCCTAAAATTAACACCTGCGGGTAGATTTGTCATTGCATTTCACTCGCATTGTGATAAAAAGTCAAGTTCGATCACATTTCTAGTAAAATAAATGCTCCAGTAGCTTTTTTCAAAGTATTTTTGCCGTTCTGTTTCATACTGGTAAATTAAGTCTATGAACTACAAATCCTATACAGCCTATTCCATCTTACGCTGGAGCCCTGGGTGCATGCGAAGAGTTGAGCGAAAGGTGCATTTTTTAGAAGTTAATTTTATAAGCGCTGCGCACAGGCATAAAATTGGTCTAATTTACTTGACCTGAAAGTCTACTGAAGTGAGACTTGTCCTTGTCCATTTACATTGTGTTGTTCACAGGCTAGGTTGTTTTTCTATGTTTGAGTTTCAATTGCAAGGGAAGAGAAAACAACGCCTCTACTAGTCAGACTCAATCACAGGCTCAAACATGACTGGAGTCGCGCTACCACGGTAACCTCCCACCCTTAAATGGGCAGGTGAAAATGTTTGTCTTATCTGTGATAGTTTGGTTTAATGACGCAGGTCACAAAAAAATGAAATTAAACAATTTAACACATTATTTCTTACTAATAATACATGTATTGTTTCAGAAACATTACAAAGCATATTCATCTGTTTTTCTGTGTTTTGTTGGTATAATTTTAGCAGGGGAAAAAATCTGAGTGGCTGGTAGAAACTGGGTGGTTCGAGCACTGAATGCTGATTGGCTGAAAGCCGTGATTGGCTGAAAGCCTTGGGATATCAGACCATATACCACGGGTATGCCAAAACGTTTATTTTTACTGCTCTAATTACATTGGTAACCAGTTTCTAATAGCAATAAGGTACCTTGGGTGTTTGTGGTATATTGCCAATAAGGGCAAGGGCTGTATCCAGGCATTCCGCGTTGCGTCATGCTTAAGAACATTCCTTATCCGTAGTATATTGGCCATATACCACACCCCCTCGAGCCTTATTGTTTAAATCTACCTGCCACAGTGGCTGGTGGACCAAAAAGTGAATTGTATGCCCTGTACAGTACTAAGATCTTCATAACATAGAATAATTATGGTTGTAGCAACGGCCTTGAGCTGTAAGAATACTGCACAAAGACCTTTAGAACATAGGATATTGATATAGTTGTAGCTAATGTCTTTATAAAACATGTATAGCCTAACTATTCTATCCATTGAGCCCTGGTTAGTATTCTGCCATGTTCCATTGTTCGTGCAATCGCCAATCCAATAGGTTTGCTGTGGATGTAGACGTGCTGTTAGATAATCAGTGACTCTATCAATGAAGGACACAGTCCCTGCCTGAGGGTACATAGGCCCAGTAGAGTCCTACCTAGCCTCAGCCCAGTCCCATCCAATCATCACAACCACATCTTATCTCAGCCCAGCCACACTCTCCTTCTGGCCAGACTACACTTTATCACAGAGTCTGCACCACCTGGGGTTGGCAACAGTCCATTGTATTACATTTTATTTTATATTATTAACCTTTATTTAATCTGGGGAACCCATTGAGACCAGGGTCTCATTTCCAATGGTGCCCTGAGAACAACAGTTGAAGCAATGTGAGAAACCATTCAACCAAATTACAGTTACAACATGTCAAATGAATTACAATACACTAAAAAGGGCAGTAGTAACAAATATATACAATCGATAAAAACAAGAGCCCAAAATTCACAATTTGGGACCAAATAATCAAGTTTTAGAGTGACCTGTAGGTCATTCCAGGACAGAGGGCCAGAGTAACTGAAAGCAGTCTTCCCTAACTCAGAGGGAACCCGCAGATCCTCTAGTACCAACCAGTCTAGAGACTGAGTCTTGTAGTTACTAGATTTCCAATTTAGAAATGAGGTAGTATGGGAGTTTCTGGAGAAGTGCTTTATATATGAGTAATAGCCAATGTTGGGCCCTTCTGGTCGTCAGAAACTCCCAAGCAACTATATAAGAGACAATGATGCTTATGGAAATTATCACCAGTGATAAAACGCACGGCTGAGTATATAGTCACAGAACTTAGAAGTCCACACTTGTTAAACAGCCCTGAAAAGCAGCAAGCCAATAACACTATTTTTATTTTTTTCAATTTAACTTATAATATGGAGGTGCTATAGAAGTTGTCAAATAGCCTAGACCCCCCTCACCTAGAAGTGAAACATTATTCCTGCTTTACCACATCTAGACCAATCCCAACCACAGGGATCACTCCGTTATTATCCTTCTGTTATCTCCCAAATCACAGGCCGGGAGCAGGGCCTGGAGAACTGTCCACAGACTGAGCCAGTTACACCTGTTGCAGGGGTAAACAAACTAGGCTAACTGAGCTTTAAGATATTATGACTGTGATTATAAAAGCCTTAGAGCTGTTCGTAAAGCTAACTGTCATGGTTATTAGTACAGTAGATAGAAGATCTATGCACACTACACAGTGGACCAAGCCTATCAAATCAGGCATCCCCTATCCATATAATTTTGCGTGCCCTACTGTACAAGGCCTCAGTATGAATCTAGCTCTGGTCCAGGGCATTATGTGTGGCTTACTGAGCTACAATAAACCATACAGACAGGGTGGAAAATAAAAGCCTGAAGGTAGTAACAGGTTAGGCTACACAAAATGCAATTTCCATTAGGTATTGGGCTAATCAGGAACACAGAAGAGCTTCTAACATGTTTATTTTCTTATGCCTTTAATGCCCATAAACACTTGTCAATATTTCAGTCCAAATAAACACTTGAAGCTGCTCGTCCCAATGACAGTGCAGGAAACTGCCCGGAAAAAGCTATGGAGGTCACTGATGGGAAGGAGGATCATTGAGGGAAGCTACAGGGGGATGTCGACTAGCTTCCTCATCACCATTCATTACAATCCCAACTGACTGAACTACCACCCTAACAACGGAGCCCATGGGGGAAAAAACTGGCAGGTAGCCTAGTGGTTAGAACGTTGGGCCAGTAACCGAAAGGTTGCTGGATCGAATCCCGAGCGGAGTTGTTCTGCCCCTGAACAAGGCAGTTAACCCACTGTTCCCCGGGTAGGCCGTCATTGTAAATAAGAATTTGTTCTTAACTGACTTGCCCTCCTAGTTAAATAAAAGTTAAATAAAAATCTAGGTCAGCTGTGTTTGTGTAGTCACTGAATAGCCGCCTGTGGTTGACAATGCAAGTCTATCTTCTCGTAATAGAAGTGAAGCTCCAATGAATCATCTTTGAAGGGTGTTTTGCTAATGTGTCATCAGTATTTGTGAGAAAGCTCAGTGATTTGTCTGCATTTTTCAGCATAGTCAAAGGTCAAATGACGTATCTTCCCGTTTATCTCCTTCCATTATCAATGTCATGCCTGTACCACTGAGTGTGTGTACGGATTTAAAGAATACAGACCAACTGTTCGAATGTGAATTCATTAATTACTTTAAAAGCACTAGTCAGTGTCATAAAAACACTATTTGGCAAATGAGACCGCACATCGTCATTGATAAACAATTTCAATTGAAAAACTGTTCCCCAGCTGTTGTATCATTGCATTTCAAAACAAAGGTGAATCCAGTAGAAAACTCCCTCGTGAAATCATTTCGCTTCATTTGGAGCAAATTTGTACTTTCCAGCAAATGTGCCACCCTGATTCCAATTAGCTTAGCTAACGTTTGCATGGGCTAGCCGCGAACCGATATTTATAAGGTTACTGTAGCTGGTCGATGATGCTACAGCTAGCTAGCTTAGCTCGCTACTGGTGCTTCTGAATGCCGTACAATAACACATGTAAGTCACCATTCAAACCTTACATTATGGCTTTGTAAGACCTGATTAAACAGTATCTATAGCTGGTAACTTACCTAAGCACTGGCCCACGGGAGTGCTGTACGGATTGCCCAGTAAGAACTCCATCTTTATGACAACAAACAATACCCACAGAATGACAGAAGCTGGAAGAGAGGCGCATTATCTGCAAAGTCCCTCCCACTGAGCAACCACATTGGAAGATAAAACTGAGATATCAATCTGTATGGCTGAATTTATTGTCGATCAAAACTAGCAGCTATCCAGGGTATGTTCACCACCAACACTAAAGATAGCTATCTATGCACAAGAGCCAAGCCTTTGCTGGATGTGATCGATGTTAACGTTACTGTTCATGTTATGTATCACCACCTGCAGAGATTGGGAGTCCCATAGGGCAGCGCACAATTGGCCCAGCGTCGTCCGGGTTTGGCCGGTGTAGGCCGTCATTGTACATAATAATGTGTTCTTAACTTACTTTCCAAGTTAAATAAAGGTTACATTTAAAAAAGATATATTAATATTAACAATAAAGTATTGTTGTTTGGGGAAATTACTTTAAACGTTTCCATACAATCTGTACTATCAAACTATTGTTGTTGTTTGAGTGAATTGATTCTGAATATCCTGATAATTTCTAACATACTGCACTCGATGGGATAAACTAGCTAGATAAACTGTACAATGCATATTTCAGGAAATCCTGACCAATACAGCGCTGACCCTGGCTAGAAGAGATAAACATTTATGATTCCCTTGATTCTAATAATTGTAATTTAAGTACATAATATTCACAAATAAATAGTAATGCTTACATTGGTTCGCATAGTGCATATCGCATATAGCAACTGTATCCTCTGTGAAACTGTTTAAAACTGTTTAGCTATAAACGTTTCCGTGTTCCATGTAGCCCAGTCCTGCTGCCTGGTTGCTAGGCAACATTATACATCTTTGCGCAGCAGAAGTGGGTTTGAAAGGTATGAGGCTGATAACATACATTTATTTTCAAATTACTTTGTTGTTTGGTTTTCTTGTGGTCTCTCAAAACAGCAGCTTGTGAGAGAGAGAGAGAGAGAGCAATCTGATACCTTTTTAATTTAGCAGAAATTAGGTTAGTCAGCTCTGGCTTGTTGTGTTGTGTTACTGCTGAAAAAGTACTAGCTACTATTAGCTAGCTAACGTTAAGTTACTGTATTATAGCTATCTATATAAACGTTTGTTTACAATATTTATAGCTAGCCACCGTAGCTAACGTTAGCCAGTTAACCTAGCATAAATACATTATACACAGTTTGTGTGTATTTGTTATTGCAAAACAGCCACTCAACTCTACAAAGCTACGTACCTGGCAGGATTGTGATGACACTGAGACTCACTGTTTATCAATCAGAAAAACATTTGTCAAACCTACAACCACCGCCAGACAGTGGCATTGAATACAGCATTTGATATTGCGCTGTCCTTCTCTCCACAGTAACAGTACAGGGTAGAGAGTCAGGGGATCCAGAGACATTAGCAGGATGAGCAGGCTATATGATACCGCAGAGCCCAGTTTGGTGGACGAGGAGCTACTGCAGAAGGCAGTGGAGGAGCAAGGCCCTCAAGACCAGGCTGGGCAGATTGCCAAGGAGGAGGGCATGCAGTATGACGAAGTCTCCCAATTGCGCCTGGACTACAAGAGTAAGACATTTGACAGATGTTGATGTTCTTCATTCATTTGCATACTTTTTGGTGCAGGCATGTCATGTCCATTATCCACAGAGAGAAGGGCAATAGTTGCAGTGGAAATAGTTTTTATTCCTTACTTTGTCTGTATTTTTTATATTTTTGTCCATAGACATCCTGAAGATTGATCACCTGTGGCAGTTCACGTCTCTGACCAAGCTACAACTGGACAATAACATCATTGAGAAGATTGAAGGACTGGGGCGCCTCACTAATCTGAAATGGCTGGGTAAGAAAGCCGTCTCTCACAGACCCTGAATATGTTCCACATACAGTAAATGTTAGACAGATAATGTATGTGTTAAACTGTATATAGCTAGATCAAGATTACTATATTGTTTGTCACTAAAAGACAACCCCTTCACTGTTACAAGGCTATTATGGCCTAGCTATCAATATTATCTTTCTATCTTCTCTTCTCCTCTAGATCTGTCCTTCAATAACATTGAGGGGATCGAGGGGTTGGATACTCTGGTGAAGCTGGAAGACTTGAGTCTCTGCAACAACAGAATCTCTGTCATTGAGAACATGGACACACTTCTAAACCTACACGTTCTCTCTATTGGGAACAACTTCCTGGCTCAGTTAGAAAATGTGAGTAACTTTCATACACTACATACATGTATTGTTTATGTTTCAAATTATGAATGTAAACTCTCAAATTGTATACTGTAGAATATTTGTGACAAAATATGTTATTTTCATTGCATGGGCTGGTATTGCATGTTTGCTGGACACTGTAGGAATTGCAATCAACCATATCCTCTGATTCCCAGGTGATCTACCTCAGAAAGTTCAAGAACCTGCGTACTCTCAACCTAGCTGGAAACCCCATCTGCAAAGAGGACCGCTACAAGATCTTTGTTGCTGCCTACCTTCCAGAGTTGGTTTACTTGGACTTCAGGCTATTGGATGAACAAACAGTGAGTGACGGAATAGGGTGAAATTGCCCCTTGACACTTATATTGGGTCAGTCTTGTAATCCCCCCACTAATGGTTAAGGTTAGGATCGGGGAGGGGAAGCTGATCCTAGATCTGTACCTATTAGAAACACATCCCTGGCGTTAGAGCGACAGGCACAGGAGAACGAATGGGCTGACAAGGTTGTACAGTATATATATGTGCTTGTATCCACACCAACATACCATAAGTCTTACAAAACACAAGTCTTACAAAATAAGAGATTTATGCCTAGGCTCAGGGACATTCCTGTCCTGATGAATTAAAGCATCGATGAAAAACGAGAGCATTACAAAACTGTTAGTCATGGATTACAAACGTTTCCCCTGGGAATCAGACAGCTGAATAAGCACCATACTAAAAGCAGAATCGCAAAACTGCTGAACTGACAACTTACACATCCCATCCATATTGTAACCACAGATTTAAAGAACAGTTCCAAAGGTCTAGTTTATACATTTTTCTTCAAGCACTGCACTGGATATACCATTAGTTTGTATTAATACATGAATACCTTACTTTTATTTTCTCTACCAACCATTCGGGCAGGCATTGAACATGAAGTATTTCCTTATGTAGCGAGAGCAGGCGTTTGGAAAATACCAGTATGCCATTGAGGAGATGCGCCACAATGAGGCCCAGGAGAGAAGGGCGATGGATGCTAGGCAAGAGCAAGAGGACGAGCTGCAGTTGCACAGGGTAACCTACGAAAAACCTACATTTCAGAGCAAAGCATACATTCTACATCCATGTGTGCATTGAGCTTGAAATCATTGGGTAACTCTGCCATCTACTGTTGTGTGTGTGTGTGTGTGTGTGTGTCTTCCCTACTTACAGGATGCCTTTGTGGAGCTCTTGAATGGCCCATATCTGTTTGACAGCATGTACGCAGATGATGCAGAGGCAGCCAAGCTAGCCTACCTCCCCGGAGTGTCTGTACTACTAGAGACATATCCTTCTCCATACTCTGTTCTCTCAGTGTCAGTCTATTTGGAGCATGCCTTCACCCTTCGACAACTGGCCCTTGATTTGATGGATGGCTAAAAGCAGAGGCAGGTGAAATAATAGTAGAATGATATATCTTGTTGTAAGATAGGGATTTCAAGGAGAGAAAAAAACTGGAAAATAACACAAGTCGATTATTCTACAATTGCATCGAAGGCTCCTTCCTTGACTCTGTTCCTACATACAAGAGCCACCTGGTGGCGCTGTGTGTACAGGTGTTTGAGATTGGCTTGGCACAGCGCGGCAGGAGGGAAGACGAGGTCAAGTCTTTCTTTGACTGTTCCAGAGAAGCCGTGGACGACAACCAGCAGAGAGCAGCACAGATCGCTGCAGACTTTGAGAAAGCCAGGAGACAGGTGCGTCATGGGACTGTAGCTTTTAAGGTCATGTCAAGAAGGGATGCCGCTAATGTCAAAGTGATGTCAAAACCTGCATATCCGAGTAGCGTCGGGGAGAATTTTAGCATTTTTGCTAACACTAATGCTTTTCCTAACCTTAACCTAATTCTCCTAACCTGCTACATTGATTCTCCTAACCTGCTGCGTGGGTTCTCCTTACATGCTACGAAGAGTAACTTCTGATATTAGCGGCATTCCATCTAGTCAAAACCGTCTTTCACTTGCACTGACAGTGAAATGGTCCTGTTTGAGAGCGTCAGTTCAGCGCAGACTGGCAGATTACAAATCTTAATTAGTAGACCAATTGGCAAGTCTAATTGGAAAATGTTTTAATTACAGTTCTTCCCTGCCCATGCAACCTTTATCAATATGTAAAAGTTTTAAAAAATCCAAAATTAGCACTCCTACTCTGAGATGCTTTATAATAATAATAATAGATTTAATTTATTTTGCGCTTTTCATTATACAGATAATCTCAATGATACTAAAAAACTATATAAAAGTACATGTAGTTCTTGGGCTGGACAATGGTCTTCAACAGAGGCTAAATATGAATATGGCCCATAGAATTCAACTGACTCCTATCGGCCCCATCTCTATGGAGGGATATAAGTGTCAAAATACATTTCATTTGAATTATTTTGGAACAAATATTATGTATTTAATGTATTTACATGCACTGAATATCTTCTTGGCCACACAGATAATGTAAGAGCCATGTTCTTTAGAGAGTTTGGCAATTGAGGTTTTCTGCATGATGTGCATTTGCATGACACTACAACATTCTATGGCAGCCATGGTAGTGCTGCATTAAAATAACATGTGGAATATAATGTCTAGAAGGAGCATTGTGATGTATTTACATGAAACTTTCAAATTCTATGGAAGCTATGTTAGCGCCCCATTAATATTACATGGGAAATATTTAAATAATGCTCTGTAACTGAATGTCTAGAATAAGAACAATATTCAAAAATATTACTGAAATATATGGCTCTGGATAATGGTTTAACAAACTGCTGAAAAAAAACCTGATAGCAACAGTTGAACAAAAACGGTGCTATTTTTATAGTTTCAAATCCACTGTACATGAATCTTACAAATCACAAAAAAATCATGCAAATCACACATAAATGTTGTGTATCTCCACGTGGCCACACACCCAGGTGATGTCTGAGATACAGCAGGCCACAGACGCACGTCTCCTGGAGGCCCAGCTGAACCACTGCAGCGAGGAGATCAACCAGCTCTGTGACAGCCTCATGACCCAGGAGCTGCAGCTCGTCGACCAGCTGGAGGTGTGTGTGTGTGTGTGTCTGTCTGTGTGTTGTTAAAACTTCTTGGTGACAGGGGGGCAGTATTGAGTAGCTGGAATGAATAAGGTGCCCAGAGTAAACTGCATGCTACTCTTTCCCAGATGCTAATAAATGCATAGTATTAGTAGTATTGGATAGAAAACATTCTGAAGTTTCTAAAACTGTTTGAATGATGTCTGTGAGTATAACAGAATTCATATGGCAGGCAAAAACCTGAGAAAAATCCAACCAGGAAGTGGGAAATCTGAGGTGTAAATGGGGTCATATTGCACTTCCTAAGGCTTCCACTAGATGTCAACAGTCTTTAAAACTTTGTTTGAGGCTTCTACTATGAAGGGGGAGAGAATGAGAGGGGATTGAGCCAGGTGTCTGGCTGAGTGCTACAGACTCGTGACGCGAGGTCACAAGAGAGTTAGCTCTCGTTCCATTGCTTTTCTACAGACATAGGAATTCTCCGGTTGGAACATTATTGAAGAATTATGATAAAAACATCCTAAAGATTGATTCTATACTTAGTTTGACATGTTTCTACGACCTGTAATATAACTTTTTGAACTTTTCGTCCGACATTCAGCTGGATCTGAACGCGCGTTTGGATTTGTTTACCAAACGCCCTAACAAGAGAAGCTATTTGGACATAAATTATGAACTTTATCGAACAAATCAAACATTTATTGTGGAACTGTGATTCCTGGGAGTGCATTCTGATGAAGATCATCAAAGGTAAGTGAATATTTATAATGCTATTTCTGACTAATGTTGACTGCACAATATGGCAAATATCTTTTTGGCTGCTTTGTTGTTTGAACGCTGTACTCAGATTATTGCATGGTTTGCTTTTCCGTAAAGTTTTTGTTGAAATCTGACACAGCGGTTGCATTAAGGAGAAGTATATCTCTAATTCCATGTATAACACTTGTATTTTCATCAACATTTATGATGAGTATTTCTGTAAATTGATGTGGCTCTCTGCAAAATCACCGCATGTTTTAGAACTACTGAACGTAACGCGCCAATGTAAAATGAGATTTTTTTGATATAAATATGCACTTTAGCGAACAAAACATACATGTATTGTGTAACATGAAGTCCTATGAGTGTCATTTGATGAAGATGATCAAAGGTTAGCGATTCATTTTATCTCTATCTGTGCTTTTTGTGACTCCTCTTTGGCTGGAAAAATGGCTGTGTTTTTCTGTGACTTGGTGGTGACCTAACCTGGTGCTTTCGCTGTAAAGCCTTTTTTGAAATCAGACACTGTGGCTGGATTAACGAGAATGTTATCTTTAAAATGGTGTAAAATACTTGTATGCTTGAGGAATTTTAATTATGTATTATGTATAATTAAGCGCCCTGCACTTTCACTGGCTGTTGGCGAGGTGGGACGCTACCGTCCAACATATCCCAGAGTTAAGATCTACATTCTTGGCTGCCCTTAAATCTGAACTGAATAACTTCTAAGAGGTTAGGAGTATAGGTTTTTACGGATCCACCTGTACCAATCCAAGATACCCGATTAGGGGCGGATCCAGAATTCTAAATAATGTCATGGGTCTGGGTCGGATCTCATATGATTGTCTCGGGTCTCTGGTATGTGTCCTTTTTTTACTTTTTACTTCTTTTTTTACTTTGACCCCTTTTACTCCCCAATTTCGTGATATCCAATTGTTGTTTACAGTCTTGTCCCATCGCTGCAACTCCCCTACAGACTCGGGAGAGACAAAGGTCGAGAGCTATGCGTCCTCCAAAACACGACCCTGTCAAGCCGCACTGCTTCTTGACCCGGAAGCCAACCACACCAATGTGTCGGAGGAAACACTGTCCAGCTGACGTCCAAAGTTGCCCGGCCGCCACAAGGAGTTGCTAGACCGAGATTGGACAAGGAAATCCAGGCCAGCCAAACCTCCCCTAACCCAGACCACGCTCCCGGTCATGGCTGGCTGTGACAGCCTGGGATCAAACCCGGGTCTGTAATTAAGCCTCAAGCACTGCGAAGCAGTGCCTTAGAGAGCTGTGCCACTCGGGAGGCCTTGGGTCTGTGTCATTTTAACTGACTTGTCTGGAAGGACCCGTACAGAGCCGAACGTGACTGCTGCAGGTGTTGTTGTTGACCAATCATTAGTCATCAAAGCGTCAATAGGCTACAGTCATATAGGCTCTGTGTGTGGCAAAAGTTAGGAGATATGTAATCATTGGAAGATGGACCTTGCAGTGAAATGCTTACTTACAGGCTCTAACCAACAATGCAATTTCAAAATAAAATACATTTTAAAAAGGATGAGAAAGCGCATGTACTGCATCCTCAATTACCCTAGCTAGCTAATGTTAGCTAACTTAACTAGCTAGCTTCTCAAGGTTTGATGCAGTCAAAACAGGTACTGTGTAATCATATTGGATGATAAATAATCTAGCTATGGCAGCTATTTGTTTACTATAGTGCGTTTTGGCTTGTTGGTTGGTTGCTTTCTGTTGTCTCTCCCTCCCAGCTCCCTGTGTCACTCCCTCTCAGTGGCACCTTTCTCTTCCTCCTCTCGCGCTTTATCAGCTCCGGTTAATAAAGACGCTTAAAAAATGGGTCTCCATATTTTTTTTTAACTTTTTTTTATTTTTTATGTATGCATATTGGGTACAGGTGGGAAAGCCCAAGGTCCATATCAGAACAGGTCCAACTTCTTTTGGCCCATGAAGACCTGTAGTTAGGAGGCCCCATAATGCAGAAACTGTTATCCTAGGTGACCTCTGGGTGATCTCCCTGAGGCCAAGTGCCAATAGCTATAAATTCAGCCATCGGGAGTTTCAAATGACAGAAATGTCTAATATGCGGCTCACTCTGACCCAAGTGGTCTCGACAACCTTGATTTATGTTGTGAACAGGGGCCCGGAACACTTGGAGAACCAACAGATAAGCAAGAGTATTTATGCTTTACTGCCCTTGAGAAAGTTGGCAGATTGCTACAAAGCTCTCAGAGGAACATGTCTGTCTCCCCATATGCATATGTCTGTCTGTCTGTCTATTAAACCTTTAAATATAGAAGTCATTCGCCTTATCTTTGGGTACAGCATTTTCCACACCTTGAGAAAATCAATTATTCCTGTGTGTGTGTGTGTGTGTGTGTGTGTGTGTGTGTGTGTGTGTGTGTGTGTGTGTGTGTGTGTGTGTGTGTGTGTGTGTGTGTGTGTGTGTGTGTGTGTGTGTGTGTGTGTGCACGCACGGTTGATGTATATTATAGTACACGTGCAAGAGTTCATATGAAAACTCTCATTTATAGAAGAATGTTTGGGGTGGTTAATTAATTAATTTTAATTTTCCATTTGATATCAAAACACACATTTCAATTTGAGATACGTTATTCATATGTCAATAACTATTCTCCTTTTTTTTTATATAGGACATAATCAAAGATTTTGAGAGGAACATTTCAGACATGGTTGCAGGATTCATTGAAGTTGTTCAAGGAATATATCCTTTTCTACCTTAGGTATTTATTTCAATATAACTAAACGTTGCATGTGTATTATAATGGTGTTGCAGTGCACTGATGCAGTTATTCAAATCAGGGTCTGTATGTACCAAGCGCCTCAGAGTTAAAGTGCTGATTTAGGATCAGTTTTCCAATTAATAAGATGACATGGACAGGGAGGACCTGATCCTAGATCAGCACTCCTCCTCTGACACGCTTGATATACAGTGTACAGTGTCAGACAAAGTTTCCTTGACACAGACCCACTTTCGCCCAGTGCCGAGACTTAGAGAACCACCATCACGAGAAGCTACTGGAAATCGCTGTGGCAACCCTGGAGCGAGTGGCCAAGAATGAGCTGGAGGAGGATATGCCAGATGATGTCCGAATGGTCAGTGTCAGAAAGTCCCTGTGTCTACAGCAAATCCTACAGGCCATGGTCAAAAGTAGTGTACTATATGTGAAATAGGTGGCTATTTGAGACTCAGTCTAAATAGTGTTTCCCTACCCCTCTCTCAACCCTGTCTCTTATCTCCACAAACATTTTCAAATATTGTCAAAGAGAGTGCCAAGTCTGTGATCAAAGGGCTCCTACCCCCAAGCCATTAGACTGCTAAATAGTTTACCAAATAGCTACCTGGACTATCTGCATTGACCCTTTTTGCACTAACTATTTTTGACTCTATGCACACACACTGGACTCTACCCACACACTCACACATACTTACACTGATACTCCAACACAGACAGCGCTTTCAGACCGTATTCAGAAGTATTCAGACTGCTTGACTCTTTCCACATTTTGTTATGTTACAGCCTTATTCTAAAATTGATTAAAATATTTTTTCCCCTCATCAATCTACACACAATATTCCATAATGACAAAGCAAAAACAGGTTTTTAGACAGATCCTCTCAAGCTCTGTCAGGTTGGATGGGGAGCGTCGTTGCACAGCTATTTTCAGGTCTTTCCAGAGATATTTGATCGAGTTCAAGTCCGGGCTCTGGCTGGGCCACTCAAGGACATTCAGAGACTTGTCCCGAAGCCACTCCTGCGTTGTCTTGGCTGTGTACTTAGGGTCGTTGTCCTGTTGGAAGGTGAGCCTTCTCCCCAGTCTGAGGTCCTTAGCGCACTGGAGCAGGTTTTCATCAAGGATCTCTCTATACTTTGCTCCGTTCATCTTTTCCTCGATCCTGACTAGTCTACCAGTCCCTGCCTCTGAAAAACATCCCCACATCATGATGTTGCCACCAATCATGTTTCACTGTAGGGATGGTGCCAGGTTTCCTCCAGACGTGACGCTTGGCTTTCAGGTCAAAGAGTTCTTGTTTCTCATGGTCTGAGAGTCCTTTAGGTGCCTTTTGGCAAACTCCAAGTGGGCTGTCATGTGCCTTTTACTGAGGAGTGGCTTCCGTCTGGCCTCTTTACCATAAAGGCCTGATTGATGGAGTGCTGCAGAGATGGTTGTCCTTCTGGAAGCTTCTCCCATCTCCACAGAGGAACTCTGGAGCTCTGCCAGAGTGACCATCGGGTTCTTGGTCACCTCCCTGACCAAGGCCCTTGTCCCCTGATTGCTCAGTTTGTCCAGGCGGCCAGCTCTAGGAAGAGTCTTGGTGGTTCCAAATTTCTTCCATTTAAAAATGATGGCCGCTCTGTTCTTGGGGACCTTCAATGCTGCCAACATTTTTTGGTACACACCCCAGATCTGTGCCTCGACAAAATCCTGTCTCTGAGCTCTACGGACAAGTCCTTCGACCTCATGGCTTGGTTTTTGCTGTGACATGCACTGTCAACTGTGGGACCTTATATAGACTGGTATGTGCCTTTCCAAATCAAGTCCAATCAATTGAATTTACCACAGGTGGACTCCAATCAACTTGAAGAAACATCTCAAGGATGATCAGTGGAAACAGGATGTACCTGAGGTCAATTTCGAGTCTCATATTAAAGGGTCTGAATACTTATATAAATCGGTATTTCTGTGTTTTATTTTTTATACATTTGCTAAATGTTTGCTTTGTCATTATGGGGTATTGCGTGTAGATTGATGAGGATTTTTTATTTACTTAATCCATTTCAGAATAAGGCTGTAACATAACAAAATATGGATAAAGTCAAGAGGTCTGAATACTTTCAGAATGCACTGAACACACTCACTTGCACATAACACTTCCACACACGCGCACATTTGCCACACACACACTTCCACACTCATATTGTATTCTGCATTGTTGGGAAGCATTTCACTGTCATTTACGAAGCATGTGACAATTAAAATTTGATTTAATATTGTATGTGTACATGCTCATCCATATTGCACTCAAACAACCTGCACACAGTCCAACTGTATTCTGTTCTTACTGCTTTTCCACCCTCACTTCTCTGACAACATTTCCATTGTCACTGCTATTGAAACTACAGATCTGCTATCTTAATTTAATTAGTCTGTTGTCACAGACAATATACCGGCGCAGCAGAAAATTCATATTGTAGGGTATTCAAGGTTTAAAAAGTCTTCTAAAGTTTGTAATTGCCCTAACAAAAAAAAAGTCTACCAAAACAAAAAATGGAGATTCATTATAATCCACATAATTAATATTTCCTGTTTTCTTGTTGTGAGAAGCAGGGTCAAATTAAGATCTGTAGCACCTCAGCAGCACTTTCCCCCTTGGCACTCAGCAGTATTTTGATCCCACTGGTGCCATGGTGAAGTTTCCCCTAGGTACAGATTTCGGATCAGCTTTCCCTCCCTCAATCCTAACCTTGCCCATTATGTTGAGAATGAAAAACTGACCCAAGATCAGTGTCTTGGGGTAATTTCAGCCTGCATCATTCATCTGTGTTACACAGTGTCTGTCTGTCCCCCCCATGCAGCTGTTTGTAGACAAGGACACAGTGATCAATGCAGTCAGCGCCTCCCACGACACCCACCTGATGAAGATCGACAACCGTGAGGACGAGCTGATGACGTCCTGCAACAGCTGGATGAGTGCTCTGATGAAATCGGTAGGCAGGGGAATGCATAGAAATAGGATGACATAGATTGTATTTCTATGGGGAATGAGTTGAAATAGGATGACAGATTGTATTTCTATGGGGAAGGCAAGGCATTGCCACAAACACTCAGTATGACAGTTTACAGTTTTCCACCATGAAGAATACCTTTTCATTTGTTGTTGTTTTGTCTCTTATTCACCTGTCCATGCAGGTACAAGATGAAGAGGTGAAGCGGAATCGCAAGCGCATCTCAGAGATTCACAACTACATTGACTACGTTAGGGATCAGCTGGATGAGATGCAACATGAGCACCATTGATTAAGAAGAGGGGAAAGGAAATATAGCAGAAGAAACCATCCTAACACAGATTCAAGCCTCACAGACAAGCCTCAGGCATACAGCAAATGTCCTTATTTTCATACTTACTTATTTCCATTAACCTGGATTATAAGAACATTGAATTGTGTCAAAATGAAGTTAATTATTTTAATGAATCCTCAGTGTTATTTCCCTTGTGTTCATTTCCAGAAACAGGAAGAAATGTTTGTCTATTCCTAACTGGTTCATATTTCAACTCTCTAGGACAACTCTGCCATCTACTGTGTGTGTGTTGTGTGCGCGTGCGTGCGTGCGAGATACACTAACCATGCATAACCATCAACACCCAACCAAAACCATTCAACGAAACATGTTGTTATGTTTAGATTATAATCGTTGTATTCTATAATACATTTCAGAACGAATAGAAAGTAGGGTCCAAATATATACGTTTTCCACCTTAGTACAAAACTGTAAGAACGCTGATCATTCATATGGATATGTTTTAGTGGAAAGTAGCGTGCAAATGTGCAACTACATATCCAAGAATGCATTTCCGAAGACTATCCAATTACGTTTCCGTTCAAATGAGGAGTGCACATGTCCAGCCAATCAAATAGGGTTATTCTGAGTCGTCTAAAGAAACGTTGACGTTCTCTTAAAGCCAGTACACGTCCAGAGTGAGCTATCCTAGGGCCGGGGAGGAGTATAGTAAAGTGTCAGGCTTCTAGATACTACTGGTCAGTAGCCCCTCTCCATATTAAGAGCTTCCTCAGTCTGTGGTTCATGACTGTTGCAGTCGGGGATACGCACGCATTAGCGCTCATCATGCCTGTTCGAGCTGAGTGCTGCAGCAGTGCGGCCCGTACATCCTCGGCCTCTCTTATCCCTCCTCCGCCGATCAACACGCACCAGCCCGGGGTAGCTACTTCGCTGCTGTACAGCGGTTCACAGTTTCGAGGACATCAGAAGAGCAAAGGAAACTCGTATGATGTGGAGGTCGTTTTGCAGGTAAATACTCTTGCTTTTAAGAAGCTTGGTATAATGGATGGCATGTTTACTAGCTGACCATGTAAGGTTGTCTTGTCACTGCTGCTAACGTTACTGACTGCCAACCACCACTGACAAGCAACCAATTTAGCAAACTAACCAGGTGAACTAGCTAGTTAGCAAACAAACTAGTTTAACAAGCTTGACAGCAAGCAATCTGTAGTTAGCAGCTAGATGGCCCATTCAAATCGACTGTAAATGTTAGTAAGCCCTCTTGGGCCCCCTAGGGTTGTCGAGAGAGAACAGCCAGCTAACTGGCAGTGAGATGAACATTTTGTTTATGCAAACATTTGGATATATGAATACTGGCATTAACATGCTTGATGTATGTTAACATATGGCCTAGTTGCTAAATGACATAGGTGGCTAGCGTTCAGCATTTTCATTGGTGTTTGCCCAGATTCACAGACCACTGACTATTGAATAGGCCTGCTCATTCATTTGACAAAACCGCTGAAAATATCTGAACTCGTTAATAGCCTGGTTGTCATTTGTGAAGGCACCTGATGGGTTCTTGTTGTACACACACTGACATTGTGACCACTGCACTTGAATACCACTCATTGTGAGATTGTTTGTCTCCTGCAGCATGTGACCATGGAGGACTCTTATCTGTGTGGTTACCTGAAGATCAAAGGCCTAACTGAGGTAAAGTGGTGCAGAACTGGGTCAGATACAGTGTACTTCTACCATGCAATGAGTGATGATGTTGTCATGGGTCTTTAAGCCCCTTTTGGGAACTTATCATGGCAGGGGTCAGTGTAAGCCAAGTGCAATGTGGCTTTCCAGCCCCAATTAAAATGTATACTGGTACAACCAACCAACGTGAAACTGGCATGCATTATGACAACATGCTAAACAACAAGCCAGAGCCAGCTATTGACCAATTTGTAACACCAGTATGAAGGCCTATCTGTTACGTTGCAAAAGTGTCTTGTCTGAGCACTGTATACTGTATTTGGATGTTTAATCTTACATGGATGTATTGACTGACTGCCTGACTGACTGCCTCAAATGGTGCAGACAGTCAAAGAACAGGCCTGTGTGCTGCAGCTCTCTGCCTGCATTGTCTGTTTACAGCAATGTCTACAATTCAGAGGGTGTGTGGTACAAAATGTGATTGCTGTGCACTTTCTCTCACTGGCAACACTAAATATCAGGGCTCTTCCCACTCTCCTTGTAAATTATACAGATCCCTACTCTGGCTCCGTTCACCTCCTTTTCCTAGAGAATTAGTTGTGAGTGACTCAAAGGGAATGCTCAGGGAAATAGTGCACTTTGTTTACTTAACAAGGTGCTACCTACCACTGATCTGGCACCTTGGCATAGTGTTACAGTGAGTTGGGTCGTATTCAATCGGACACACCGCAGCAAATTATTTTGCAACGGAAAAAGAAACACGTTGAGGTTGTCCCTCCCAGTTTGAGTTTTTATGTTCTTCTGTTTGTTGCCTAATGAATATGAAAAAGGCATTGCTGTTTGTTATTGATGGCATTCCTGTGTGTGACACTTAATTTGTCACTGCACCAGCATGTGTTCCAGCCAGAAACCCTTCCTAAAGGAACCTTGGTAACCATGACTGTAGAGTCAGATTATGGTAATGGTAAGTGGGAGCACAGCTAGATCCATGTATTCAGGTCTATACCCAGAACATAATTGGTAATATTTACCTACTTTGTTGGACAACTGTTATGTGTGTGACTGTAAGAACGGCTGTTTCACAACCGGCTGTGATTGGGAGTCCCATAGTGCGGCACACAATTTCCCCAGCTTCGTTAGGGTTTGGCTGGGATAGGCCGTCATTGTAAATAAGAATTTGTTCTTAACTGACTTGCCTAGTTAAATTTAAAACATAAAGTGAGTGCCGTCTATAACTAAAACACTCTTTTGTTAGTGAAAGTCCTTACGGAGAAGGAAACATGGTCGTAGTCTCTAATTCTCTAGGAACCAAAGCAAACGGCAAGGGACTTACCTGAACTTGTCCAATAAACAAAAAGATTAGCTACGGTGTTCACTAATGAACCCAGCTCTTAGTCTGTTTCTGATCCTTGCAGGAGTATCCCACTCTCACCACGTTCTGTTTCTGATCCTCGCAGGAGTATCCCACTCTCACCACGTTCTGTTTCTGATCCTCGCAGGAGTATCCCACTCTCACCACGTTCTGTTTCTGATCCTCGCAGGAGTATCCCACTCTCACCACGTTTTGTTTCTGATCCTCGCAGGAGTATCCCACTCTCACCACGTTTTGTTTCTGATCCTCGCAGGAGTATCCCACTCTCACCACGTTTTGTTTCTGATCCTCGTAGGAGTATCCCACTCTCACCACGTTTTGTTTCTGATCCTCGCAGGAGTATCCCACTCTTACAACGTTCTTCGCAGGAGAGATCATCAGTAGAAAGAGGCCCTTTTTAACCAGGAAGTGGGACGCCGACGAAGATGTGGACCGCAAGCACTGGGTATTTATTTGAAGCTCTCGATGTCATTCAGTTCATATTCCCATTAAAGCGTAGTCATTTGGTGTTCCTTCTTTTTAACAAACACTTATTGGATTCAGTATTGTATTTCAGTTTTTAATTGTCTTTGAGAAAAAGTACAACTAAAACATTTGTTTTGTTTCTTTCCAGGGTAAGTTTCAGGCTTTTTATCAGTATGCAAAGAGCTTCAACTTGGACGACTTTGATTACGAAGAGCTGAAGAACAGTGACTTTGTCTTTATGAGGTGGAAGGTGAGTCCATTATCACCTGATGTTCCATTGATCTCTCTTTCTCTCTCCCTGTATGTACTTGAATCCTTCCTCTGTCTCTTGTCCTTTCTAACATGTCCATCTAGTGACTGTTTTGTTTTCTTGTTCTCTCCCTCACAGGAGCAGTTCCTGGTCCCGGACCACACCATTAAAGACATCAGTGGGGCGTCCTTCGCTGGTTTCTACTATATCTGCTTCCAGAAGTCCACAGCCACCATTGAAGGCTACTACTACCACAGAAGCTCTGAATGGTACATAGTTTGGGTCCCAAATGGTACCCTATGGGCCCTGGTCAAAGTAGTGCACTATATAGAGAATAGGATGCTATTTGGGATGCAAACACACTGGAGTGTCAATATTTTAGATGGCTTGTTCAAATCTGATAGATGCACTGTACAGTTTGGCTCTTTGGGATATTCAGATTGAGTACATATTTTGATAGTTGCTGGTACTAAGCATACTAGGTCATGTTAATACATCTTTAGTAGATAGTTAGGTTCTGTACCAGTTGTTTTGTGTGCTGATCTGATGTGAACATACAGGGATGTGGCTACTGGCTAGCTGCTCATTCTTGGTCCCCTTGTTCCCTTTCAGGTACCAGTCGTTAAACCTCACCCATGTCCAGGAACACAGTATGCCCATCTACGAGTTCCGGTGATACCCGCCTGCTGGCAGAGGACTTTGATTGGCACTGCCCTAGAGACTTGCTCATGGAGGGGAGATGAACTGACCAATCATGCCAAGGATGTACCTATCAGTATTCCCTGGCGAAAGGGAGAGAACAATGGAAGGAGGGAGGGATAGACAAAGAACAAGGCCACCGACCGACAGTTTTTCCCAGCCTGCCTTTCTCGACTTTGCATCAGCTGGGATCAACAGCACTTTTTCTTTGGTTGTTTTCTCTTCCACACTCTTTCTCCATTCAGCTTCCTGTTTCTGAAGCTACTTTTCCTCTTTCCACCATGTTGAAAATGCTTTCCACTTTTCAGTTGGGAATCCCCCCCAGCCCCTCTGAAAATGGGTCCCCCAGCAGTCTAAGATTTAAGTACAAAGTTTGATATTGCATTTTAATTTGTCTCAATGAATTGAGGCCTGATTGAGATTGACCGAGCTACAGAGTGGGCAAGCAATCCTGAAAAGATGGATCTCCATAAGGTCTTGAGGTGTGACATCATCAAGGGTGTGCTCAACAGAAGATTGATGGTCAATGATCTGCCATGATGCAAGATCTGACGGCTTAGGTGGATGACGTCTTGGTGAAGGTTGATATTTGAAGGCAGGGCATAATCAGATGTGTGTTGTGGGCTATTGAAACACATACCACACCGATGGCTACTTTAAATCTGTCCTCTCTGAGATGGTGGAGTCGACATCGTCTGACCTATAGAGGGAGTCCCCAGCCCTAGTTCATATTGGCAGGCTGCTGTTACTGCTGCTTTTTGAAAAGCCTCTCCTACCGTTCCCTGCCTCAACCAAGTGAACTGATAAAGTGATTTACGCTTCACTCATTTTTCTATGCAATTTACAAAAAAAATCTTATCCGGCGCTTACCTACTTTCCATTTTATTTTCAGAAAGGACTTTTAAAGTATTATGATGATGTACGTGAGTGATCACACGGCCACCAGAGTATTTATTGAAAATTAATATTGTTAATTTACATGTGTATAGATATATAATAAAGAGTTTTTATTCACCAGGCTTTTAAACTGCGTTGACACAGCTATTTGAGGGTAATGCTCTGGTGTCTTGAGTTATGTGTGGTGGCTCTGAAGTACTGGTGGAAGAGAGTGTGTCGTGCAGATTGAGCTTGGGCTGCATTTAGACAGATCAGAATTGGCCTGCCTGTTTTTCACATTGCTATTTGGACCAATCAGATCTTTTTCAGAGCTGATCTGGTCAAAAGAAATTTAGTGAAAAATATCAGAATTTGGCTGCCTGTCTAAACGCAGCCCATGAGTTGTCTGTGTGGTGACGCTAATGCTAGAGCGCTACAAATCAGTGTGTGCAGTGGACTAATGCCATGGGACAGATGAGAGTGAGCTAGTATAGAGTTTTGGCTGGATGAAAAGATGAGGTATAGAAATACAATGATTAGAATGGGCACATGTAAGATGTTGATGACCAAACAAGATATGGATTTTGTGTTGGTACTGTGCAGTATGCTGCGTTTTCGACCTGACTCAACACATGTACAGTATTGCTGACAGTCAATGATTTTTTTTTTATGAGGTCGACCCATTCTGTTCATTTTATTTCTACGTTTCTGATGTATTGAATGTGGCAGGCAGCTAACTGAGCTGTCTCCTCTGCGTTCTTCACTTTGCCCCTAATTATACCAACGCACAACCGATGTGTCTCTCTCTCCTGTATCATTCTGACGTCTTTTCCATTCACAGAATGAGAAATAGTGGCGTTGTTACAAAACCTTGATGACATGTGAAGAGATGTGTTTTCTTGGAGAGTATAAAATAAACTGACAAGAACATCTCTAGTCAAAAGCTTTTGAAAAACCTTATGCCTTAACTGTAAGTTTGTACAGAGCCCTGTTTTATAACAACGTTGGAGTTGAGTCATGACTGTGAATTGTTAATGCATGTTTGTGTGATTTCAGTTGGAGAGAAATGCCACATCAGCCCTCAAAAGACCTTTGAGCACCAGTGAGTGTCCTGGGTCATGTTCATTAGACACCAAATGGGAGAAAAGACTAACGTGAAGGGACTACCTGGACTTGTTTTCAATTTCTGTTAATGTTTTAGAATGTTTCACTATGGTGTGCCCTAATGAACATGACCCTGAATTAGATGACATCACATGACCGGTGTCAACCAGGAAGTGAAACTACTTAGCCTACCTCATTGGTCAGTTCCTGTTGCTCGAGCCAGCATAAATAACATTACTACACTAAAAAGCAGGTTTGGACATAAAGAATGGCAAATTAATAAGATTTTATAGAAATATGCTATTTAAGGATGTCCTCCAAACACATTTGATAATAAGTATCCTTTCAAGACATTGCTCTGCGGAAGTTGTTTATTTTCACAAATTACATCTGATTTAAAATGTGTTAGGAGTTGCTGTCTGGACTGCACTATGAACTGACTTGGTTTGCAGTCCAGACAGCAACCATGAACTGACTTGGTTTGCTGTCTGGACTGCACTATGAACTGACTTGGTTTGCTGTCTGGACAGCACTATGAACTGACTTGGTTTGCTGTCTGGACTGCACTATGAACTGACTTGGTTTGCTGTCTGGACTGCACTATGGTATGAACTGACTTGGTTTGCTGTCGGGACTGCACTATGAACTGACTTGGTTGCTGTCTGGACTGCACTATGAACTGACTTGGTTTGCTGTCTGGACTGCACTATGAACTGGACTTGGTTTGCTGTCTGGACTGCACTATGAACTGACTTGGTTTGCTGTCTGGACTGCACTATGATACTGACTTGGTTGCTGTCTGGACTGCACTATGAACTGACTGGTTTTGCTGTCTGGACTGCACTATGAACTGACTTGGTTTGCTGTCTGGACTGCACTATGAACTGACTTGGTTGCTGTCTGGACTGCACTATGAACTGACTTGGTTTGCTGTCGGACTGCACTATGAACTGACTTGGTTTGCTGTCTGGACTGCACTATGAACTGACTTGGTTTGCTGCTGGACTGCACTATGAACTGACTTGGTTTGCTGTCTGGACTGCACTATGAACTGACTGGTTTGCTGTCTGGACGCACTATGAACTGACTTGGTGTTGCCTGTCTGGAGCTGCACTATGAACTGACTTGGTTTGCTTGTCTGGACTGCACTATGAACTGACTGGTGTGCCGTGTCCATGCGCCAGCTCCATTCTCCAGGTAACAAAGAGTGTGACACATTATTTCCTTTGTTAATGATCAAGCTACAAGAATGGACAAAAAAGTTCGTGAAATTGCAAATAAGCTTTGATTTATAAGTTGTGTCAGTTGAGTTCAATTAAGTCAATTGGATTGTATGATACAGGAGGAGAGTTGGTGTGTGTTCACTATGGTGGCTGTTTTTACAGGTGACGTCCTGAAAATCATGGCACTTCTACAGAGAGATTTTATGAGAAAGTTTATGGATGGAGGAAATTGAAAGATGAGGTTCCATCAACATTGCAATAAACTATTCCCACAAAACTGTCTTTCTTTTCTTCTGTGGGTGTTTCTGTCATTGTTTATATTATAGTTATCCATATTTAGTGATGAATTGGGTGTTTGTTTCTAATACTTCTGAGTGATAGTTGAGGACTAAGTCTTAAGTAACTGTCCAGTGTTCCAGATTTCTATGAATATGACATAATTACTTACAATAGCTAGGTTTCCATCCAATTGGGGACAGATTTTCATGTTAATATTCTAAAATATACCTAAAACATGAAGTGGTGTGCTGATGAGGTAGTGCACATAAAAATAACTTTGCGGTTACATTCCTAAGTACCAAATAAAGAATAAAAAATGTTATCCTTGAGTCTAGTAACCAGTTAAAAAACGATTGCAATGTAAACCTACTGCATCTGCCTGTCAAACTAATATGAGACTCACATGAACACAATGGTGTTCTCCGTTTTGCTCTACAACCCCCACAAGTGTCACAGTCTGAAGGTAACCCATTCAAAGAAATGGAAGTAAAAAGGTAGTTTTTGTGCCACCAAATATAAGGGGTTAAAAAAAGACAGGTTAAATCATTTCCATCGCATTTTCAACTCTGCTGATGTTTTTTTCACAAAACTGTTATATAGCAAATGTGCCCATTCTGGTCTTGACACATGCGCTCTAGCCAATGGCTCGCAGATAGATGGTATAGCCATGAGTTTATTATGGATAAACGCAAGAGTATTTGTATTTATCAGACGGAAGCCAAGCATCGCTCATCATGTCTCCAGTATAAGACCATCGATTTATTAGAAAGGAGCATCAAACTCATCACCGTGCACTTTCACCACCCTGTAAAGCTCATCAGAACTTATTTCATCTGTATCCTAATT
>NW_022263348.1:0-61972 GCF_002021735.2 Oncorhynchus kisutch
AAAAACAAATGATTTAGAGCTCCAAATCTAATTCTCGGGAATGTGATATTTTAGGCTGGGCCGAGCTCTAATAATAGATAATGTTATGTCAGGTGGCAGAGCTTTATAATATATATTGTCATGTTTATAGGCTGAGCAGAGCTCTCTAATAATAAGATAATGTCAGTTTATAGGCTGATCAGAGCTCTATAATAATATATAGTACTATTTCAGGCTGCATTTGATCCAATGTTAATAACGTGTTGTTGGTGTCCCACTTCATCTCTAAAGTAATAATGACTATCTTTTCTAAATGATCATTCTGTAGTTCAGCCTTTCCTTCAAATGGCTATTTTGCCCATGTTTTTGTCAACTAACAAATGTTTACTAATATGATCAGTCTCCCCAAAACGATTGTCGTTTGCTTTGCTAATATGTTCAGTCTCCCTTCACATTGACCTGTCCTTCACAGGTCAATAATGTTTGTTATTTTCTGTATTTCTCCAACATTATTTAGAAATCTGCTTTTTGCGTGTATACACACTCCATGCAAGGTCTACAATAGACATATGTCAAACGTTTCATTTATAACTCGTTTGCCATTATGTGAGACAATTAAGTTGTGCTTTTGTGGTGGGGGGGGGGGGGGGGGGGGACTCTGATGGTATACCCATGTTACAGTTAAGCAGTAAGACCCGAGGAAGTGTGGTATATGGCCAATATTGTCACGCCCTGACCTGAGTATTCTTTGTTTTCTTTATTGTTTTGGTTAGGTCAGGGTTGTGACATGGGTGATATATGTGTTTTTGTACTGTCTAGAGGTTTTTGTAGGTTTATGGAGTTGTTTACATTCTAGGTGTTTATGTATGTCTATGGTTGCCTAGATTTATTCTCAATTAGAGGCAGCTGTTTATCGTTGTCTCTGATTGGGAACCATATTTAGGCAGCCATCTTCTTTGGGTACTTCGTGAGTTATTTTCTATGTGTAGTTGCCTGTGTCTGCACTCGTTGTCATAGCGTCACGTTCGTTTTGTTTAAGTGTTCTTCGTGTTTTTCATCATTCAATAAAATAATGGATTCACACCACGTTGCTTTGGTCTACTCCATACGACAATCGTGACAAATATAGCATGGTTAAATACTGTCCTTATGCACAATGCAACGCGGAGTGCCTGGATACAGCCCTTAGCCGTGGTATATTGGCCATATATCACAAACCCGAGGTGGCTTATTGCAATTATAAACTGGTTGCCAACGTAATCAGAACAGTAAAAATACATGTTTTGTCATACCCTCCTTTATACGGCCTCATATACCACGGCTGCCAGCCAATCAGCATTCAGGGCTTTAACCACCCATTTTAAAACGTAGCTTTAACATTATATTATAACATCAATTCCTATCGTACAGAACAACATTTTCAAGTATAGAATTTCAGTAGCATGCTGCTACATTCGTTCAAAAGCTTGAGAGTTAGTGCCCTTTTTTAAGACAGTACTTACCGGTGGTAAACAGATCTCCTGACTCCTCTGTCAATAAGACAGTTCTCTTTCACCTCATTCACTTTAAAAACTGCATCCTCTTTACCTCCCTCTTCTTTTACTGTAACATCCTCTTCTTTCATTGAAACATCTTTCTCTTCTTTCACTGTAACAGCCTCACCCTCTACTTCTTGTTTTACTGTAACATCCTCCTCTTTCTTCTCCTCTTTCACGACAACGTTCAGCCCAGAGCTTCTTTCTCCGTCCAGCAGACTGTTGGCTACCAAGGTGGCAGACTCGTTGATGTTGCAGTGTTCCGTCCACTAGATTATACGTCACGCCGGCAGCATCACCTGAAAGACGCACATCGCCGTCTGCTGACTGGAGGGGAAACACAGTTAAGATACGTTTGTTTATTTTTAATTTCTTTCATTAAATAATAATATTATATTGAGACGTTCAAATAGAGCAGTGCATATTTTGAGTGAGAATTTAAAACATACCGTCTTTCACATCTGTATTTAAGGCAGTTTCATATTCATTCATTTAAAAGAAACCCACTGGTCACACTGGTTGAATTATCTGTCAAACTAGGAACGCTCTGCAGCCTAGTTTAACAGTGATCTATGTTCTATGAAAGCAGCTGAGAGCAAACTGGAGAGTAGCTAGAGGAAAACAAAGCTAACTGTGCATCCCCAGGCCCTGGTATATCATCAGACTGCATACAAACCTAACTGCATCCCCAGTCCCTGGTATATCATCAGACTGCATACAAACCTAACTGCATCCCCAGGCCCTGGTGTATCATCAGACTGTATACAAACCTAACCGCATCCCCAGGCCCTGGTATATCATCAGACTGCATACAAACCTAACTGCATCCCAGTCCCTGGTATATCATCAGACTGCATACAAACCTAACTGCATCCCCAGTCCCTGGTATATCATCAGACTGCATACAAACCTAACTGCATCCCCAGTCCCTGGTATATCATCAGACTGCATACAAACCTAACTGCATCCCCAGTCCCTGGTATATCATCAGACTGCATACAAACCTAACTGCATCCCCAGTCCCTGGTATATCATCAGACTGCATACAAACCTAACTGCATCCCCAGTCCCTGGTATATCATCAGACTGCATACAAACCTAACTGCATCCCCAGTCCCTAGTATATCATCAGACTGCTGTGACAACCCTCCCACTCTGTCTGCCGAATTCTTTCTCTTTGCTCTTATTTTCCTAAATAGGATGTCGGTGGGCGGAGCCGGGTGAAATGGGACACACCTGGGCTCGGGTGTGTCCCAGGATAAATGCACCTCTTCCCCATTCATTGAGGAGACTCTCTCCATGCAGACACAGACAGATTTTGGTTGTGCCATTTTTTGTGGCAATTTTGGTTGTTTGCGTTGGCAGTGTTCCCTCATTATCACATGTATACACACGACCAATCACTTACACTACTGACTAAATACACACCCGTGTTAGTTGTATTTACTTTACTTCAGTTAATAAATATATTTTGTTATTCTTTATCTCCACGTTGTCTCACCTTTTGTCACGGTCTTCGAGCCGGTTCGTGACACTATGGTCAGCAAGCTGGAGCCCAACTAATGGAGACCAGTTAGGACCCAACTAACAAAACCCAACTAAAACATGACTGCAGATCAGAAGAGCAGAGACATACAGAATGATGGCAGGGAAAATCACCAACATCAAAAATAGATAGATTCCATGATGGGGAAACAAAGCTTCCTGAAGCATAGACGCTTTCCATCCAATTGTCTCAAAAATAGGTTCATTACTCAAGGCTTTGAACAACACAGATTATAGAACAGCCACATTATTATAGATGAGATCCCACACCGTAGCAGCATAGCCTTTATGTCATTATTATAGATGACATCCCACACCGTAGCAGCATAGCCTTTATGTCATTATTATAGGTGACATCCCACACCGTAGCAGCATAGCCTTAATGTCATTATTATAGATGACATCCCACACCGTAGCAGCATAGCCTTAATGTCATTATTATAGATGACATCCCACACCGTAGCACGTAGCAGCATAGCCATTGTGTCATTATTATAGATGACATCCCACACCATAGCAGCATAGCCTTAATGTCATTATTATAGATGACATCACACACCGTAGCAGCATAGCCTTTATGTCATTATTATAGATGACATCCCACACCGTAGCAGCATAGCCTTAATGTCATTATTATAGATGACATCCCACACCGTAGCAGCATAGCCTTAGCATTATTATAGATGACATCCCACACCGTAGCAGCATAGCCTTTATGTCATTATTATAGATGACATCACACACCGTAGCAGCATAGCCTTTATGTCATTATTATAGATGACATCACAAATCGTAGCAGCATAGCCTTAATGTCATTATTATAGATGACATCCCACACCGTAGCAGCATAGCCTTAATGTCATTATTATAGATGACATCCCACACCGTAGCACGTAGCAGCATAGCCTTTGTGTCATTATTATAGATGACATCCCACACCATAGCAGCATAGCCTTAATGTCATTATTATAGATGACATCCCACACCGTAGCACGTAGCAGCATAGCCTTTGTGTCATTAATATAGATTACATCCCACACCGTAGCAGCATAGCCTTTATGTCATTATTATAGATGACATCACACACCGTAGCAGCATAGCCTTTATGTCATTATTATAGATGACATCCCACACCGTAGCAGCATAGCCTTAATGTCATTATTATAGATGACATCCCACACCGTAGCAGAATAGCCTTTATGTCATTATTATAGATGACATCACACACCGTAGCAGCATAGCCTTTATGTCATTATTATAGATGACATCACACACCGTAGCAGCATAGCCTTAATGTCATTATTATAGATGACATCCCACACCGTAGCAGCATAGCCTTTATGTCATTATTATAGATGACATCCCACACCGTAGCAACATAGCCTTAATGTAATTATTATAGATGACATCCCACACCGTAGCAGCATAGCCTTAATGTCATTATTATAGATGACATCCCACACCGTAGCACATAGCAGCATAGCCTTTGTGTAATTATTATAGATGACATCCCACACCGTAGCAGCATAGCCTTTATGTCATTATTATAGATGACATCCCACACCGTAGCAGCATAGCCTTTATGTCATTATTATAGCTGACATCACACATCGTAGCAGCATAGCCTTTATGTCATTATTATAGATGACATCACACACCGTAGCAGCATAGCCTTTATGTCATTATTATAGATGACATCACAAATCGTAGCAGCATAGCCTTAATGTCATTATTATAGATGACATCCCACACCGTAGCAGCATAGCCTTAATGTCATTATTATAGATGACATCCCACACCGTAGCACATAGCAGCATAGCCTTTGTGTCATTATTATAGATGACATCCCACACCGTAGCAGCATAGCCTTTATGTCATTATTATAGATGACATCCCACACCGTAGCAGCATAGCCTTAATGTCATTATTATAGATGACATCCCACACCGTAGCAGCATAGCCTTAATGTCATTATTATAGATGACATCCCACACCGTAGCACGTAGCAGCATAGCCTTTGTGTCATTATTATAGATGACATCCCACACCATAGCAGCATAGCCTTAATGTCATTATTATAGATGACATCCCACACCGTAGCACGTAGCAGCATAGCCTTTGTGTCATTATTATAGATGACATCCCACACCGTAGCAGCATAGCCTTTATGTCATTATTATAGATGACATCACACACCGTAGCAGCATAGCCTTTATGTCATTATTATAGATGACATCCCACACCGTAGCAGCATAGCCTTAATGTCATTATTATAGATGACATCCCACACCGTAGCAGCATAGCCTTAATGTCATTATTATAGATGACATCCCACACCGTAGCAGCATAGCCTTTATGTCATTATTATAGATGACATCACACACCGTAGCAGCATAGCCTTTATGTCATTATTATAGATGACATCACACACCGTAGCAGCATAGCCTTAATGTCATTATTATAGATGACATCCCACACCGTAGCAGCATAGCCTTAATGTCATTATTATAGATGACATCCCACACCGTAGCACGTAGCAGCATAGCCTTTGTGTCATTATTATAGATGACATCCCACACCGTAGCAGCATAGCCTTAATGTCATTATTATAGATGACATCCCACACCGTAGCACGTAGCAGCATAGCCTTTGTGTCATTATTATAGATGACATCCCACACCGTAGCAGCATAGCCTTTATGTCATTATTATAGATGACATCACACACCGTAGCAGCATAGCCTTTATGTCATTATTATAGATGACATCCCACACCGTAGCAGCATAGCCTTAATGTCATTATTATAGATGACATCCCACACCGTAGCAGCATAGCCTTTATGTCATTATTATAGATGACATCACACACCGTAGCAGCATAGCCTTTATGTCATTATTATAGATGACATCACACACCGTAGCAGCATAGCCTTAATGTCATTATTATAGATGACATCCCACACCGTAGCAGCATAGCCTTTATGTCATTATTATAGATGACATCCCACACCGTAGCAGCATAGCCTTAATGTCATTATTATAGATGACATCCCACACCGTAGCAGCATAGCCTTAATGTCATTATTATAGATGACATCCCACACCGTAGCACATAGCAGCATAGCCTTTGTGTCATTATTATAGATGACATCCCACACCGTAGCAGCATAGCCTTTATGTCATTATTATAGATGACATCCCACACCGTAGCAGCATAGCCTTTATGTCATTATTATAGATGACATCACACACCGTAGCAGCATAGCCTTTATGTCATTATTATAGATGACATCCCACACCGTAGCAGCATAGCCTTAATGTCATTATTATAGATGACATCCCACACCGTAGCAGCATAGCCTTTATGTCATTATTATAGATGACATCCCACACCGTAGCAGCATAGCCTTAATGTCATTATTATAGATGACATCCCACACCGTAGCACATAGCAGCATAGCCTTTGTGTCATTATTATAGATGACATCCCACACCGTAGCAGCATAGCCTTTATGTCATTATTATAGATGACATCACACACCGTAGCAGCATAGCCTTTATGTCATTATTATAGATGACATCCCACACCGTAGCAGCATAGCCTTAATGTCATTATTATAGATGACATCCCACACCGTAGCAGCATAGCCTTAATGTCATTATTATAGATGACATCCCACACCGTAGCAGCATAGCCTTTATGTCATTATTATAGATGACATCCCACACCGTAGCAGCATAGCCTTTATGTCATTATTATAGATGACATCACACACCGTAGCAGCATAGCCTTTATGTCATTATTATAGATGACATCCCACACCGTAGCAGCATAGCCTTAATGTCATTATTATAGATGACATCCCACACCGTAGCAGCATAGCCTTTATGTCATTATTATAGATGACATCACACACCGTAGCAGCATAGCCTTTATGTCATTATTATAGATGACATCCCACACCGTAGCAGCATAGCCTTATGTCATTATTATAGATGACATCCCACACCGTAGCAGCATAGCCTTTATGTCATTATTATAGATGACATCACACACCGTAGCAGCATAGCCTTTATGTCATTATTATAGATGACATCCCACACCGTAGCAGCATAGCCTTTATGTCATTATTATAGATGACATCACACACCGTAGCAGCATAGCCTTTATGTCATTATTATAGATGACATCCCACACCGTAGCAGCATAGCCTTAATGTCATTATTATAGATGACATCCCACACCGTAGCAGCATAGCCTTAATGTCATTATTATAGATGACATCCCACACCGTAGCAGCATAGCCTTTATGTCATTATTATAGATGACATCCCACACCGTAGCAGCATAGCCTTTATGTCATTATTATAGATGACATCACACACCGTAGCAGCATAGCCTTTATGTCATTATTATAGATGACATCCCACACCGTAGCAGCATAGCCTTTATGTCATTATTATAGATGACATCCCACACCGTAGCAGCATAGCCTTTATGTCATTATTATAGATGACATCACACACCGTAGCAGCATAGCCTTAATGTCATTATTATAGATGACATCCCACACCGTAGCAGCATAGCCTTAATGTCATTATTATAGATGACATCCCACACCGTAGCACATAGCAGCATAGCCTTTATGTCATTATTATAGATGACATCCCACACCGTAGCAGCATAGCCTTTATGTCATTATTATAGATGACATCCCACACCGTAGCAGCATAGCCTTATGTCATTATTATAGATGACATCCCACACCGTAGCAGCATAGCCTTAATGTCATTATTATAGATGACATCCCACACCGTAGCAGCATAGCCTTTATGTCATTATTATAGATGACATCCCACACCGTAGCAGCATAGCCTTAATGTCATTATTATAGATGACATCCCACACCGTAGCAGCATAGCCTTAATGTCATTATTATAGATGACATCCCACACCGTAGCACATAGCAGCATAGCCTTTGTGTCATTATTATAGATGACATCCCACACCGTAGCAGCATAGCCTTTATGTCATTATTATAGATGACATCACACACCGTAGCAGCATAGCCTTTATGTCATTATTATAGATGACATCCCACACCGTAGCAGCATAGCCTTTATGTCATTATTATAGATGACATCACACACCGTAGCAGCATAGCCTTTATGTCATTATTATAGATGACATCCCACACCGTAGCAGCATAGCCTTTATGTCATTATTATAGATGACATCACACACCGTAGCAGCATAGCCTTTATGTCATTATTATAGATGACATGACACACCGTAGCAGCATAGCCTTAATGTCATTATTATAGATGACATCCCACACCGTAGCAGCATAGCCTTAATGTCATTATTATAGATGACATCCCACACCGTAGCACGTAGCAGCATAGCCTTTGTGTCATTATTATAGATGACATCCCACACCGTAGCAGCATAGCCTTTATGTCATTATTATAGATGACATCCCACACCGTAGCAGCATAGCCTTAAAGTCATTATTATAGATGACATCCCACACCGTAGCACGTAGCAGCATAGCCTTTGTGTCATTATTATAGATGACATCCCACACCGTAGCAGCATAGCCTTAATGTCATTATTATAGATGACATCCCACACCGTAGCACGTAGCAGCATAGCCTTTGTGTCATTATTATAGATGACATCCCACACCGTAGCAGCATAGCCTTTATGTCATTATTATAGATGACATCCCACACCGTAGCAGCATAGCCTTAATGTCATTATTATAGATGACATCCCACACCGTAGCACGTAGCAGCATAGCCTTTGTGTCATTATTATAGATGACATCCCACACCGTAGCAGCATAGCCTTTATGTCATTATTATAGATGACATCACACACCGTAGCAGCATAGCCTTTATGTCATTATTATAGATGACATCCCACACCGTAGCACATAGCAGCATAGCCTTTGTGTCATTATTATAGATGACATCCCACACCGTAGCAGCATAGCCTTTATGTCATTATTATAGATGACATCACACACCGTAGCAGCATAGCCTTTATGTCATTATTATAGATGACATCACACACCGTAGCAGCATAGCCTTTATGTCATTATTATAGATGACATCACACACCGTAGCAGCATAGCCTTAATGTCATTATTATAGATGACATCCCACACCGTAGCAGCATAGCCTTAATGTCATTATTATAGATGACATCCCACACCGTAGCACGTAGCAGCATAGCCTTTGTGTCATTATTATAGATGACATCCCACACCGTAGCAGCATAGCCTTAATGTCATTATTATAGATGACATCCCACACCGTAGCACGTAGCAGCATAGCCTTTGTGTCATTATTATAGATGACATCCCACACCGTAGCAGCATAGCCTTAATGTCATTATTATAGATGACATCCCACACCGTAGCACGTAGCAGCATAGCCTTTGTGTCATTATTATAGATGACATCCCACACCGTAGCAGCATAGCCTTTATGTCATTATTATAGATGACATCCCACACCGTAGCAGCATAGCCTTAATGTCATTATTATAGATGACATCCCACACCGTAGCACGTAGCAGCATAGCCTTTGTGTCATTATTATAGATGACATCCCACACCGTAGCAGCATAGCCTTTATGTCATTATTATAGATGACATCACACACCGTAGCAGCATAGCCTTTATGTCATTATTATAGATGACATCCCACACCGTAGCAGCATAGCCTTAATGTCATTATTATAGATGACATCCCACACCGTAGCAGCATAGCCTTAATGTCATTATTATAGATGACATCCCACACCGTAGCAGCATAGCCTTTATGTCATTATTATAGATGACATCCCACACCGTAGCAGCATAGCCTTTATGTCATTATTATAGATGACATCACACACCGTAGCAGCATAGCCTTTATGTCATTATTATAGATGACATCACACACCGTAGCAGCATAGCCTCTGTCTCTTATACACATCACACCGTAGCAGCATAGCCTTAATGTCATTATTATAGATGACATCCCACACCGTAGCAGCATAGCCTTTATGTCATTATTATAGATGACATCCCACACCGTAGCAGCATAGCCTTTATGTCATTATTATAGATGACATCACACACCGTAGCAGCATAGCCTTTATGTCATTATTATAGAGTAGCAGCATAGCCTTTATGTCATTATTATAGATGACATCCCACACCGTAGCAGCATAGCCTTTATGTCATTATTATAGATGACATCACACACCGTAGCAGCATAGCCTTTATGTCATTATTATAGATGACATCCCACACCGTAGCAGCATAGCCTTTATGTCATTATTATAGATGACATCCCACACCGTAGCAGCATAGCCTTTATGTCATTATTATAGATGACATCACACACCGTAGCAGCATAGCCTTTATGTCATTATTATAGATGACATCACACACCGTAGCAGCATAGCCTTAATGTCATTATTATAGATGACATCCCACACCGTAGCAGCATAGCCTTTATGTCATTATTATAGATGACATCCCACACCGTAGCAGCATAGCCTTAATGTCATTATTATAGATGACATCCCACACCGTAGCAGCATAGCCTTAATGTCATTATTATAGATGACATCCCACACCGTAGCACATAGCAGCATAGCCTTTGTGTCATTATTATAGATGACATCCCACACCGTAGCAGCATAGCCTTTATGTCATTATTATAGATGACATCACACACCGTAGCAGCATAGCCTTTATGTCATTATTATAGATGACATCCCACACCGTAGCAGCATAGCCTTAATGTCATTATTATAGATGACATCCCACACCGTAGCAGCATAGCCTTTATGTCATTATTATAGATGACATCCCACACCGTAGCAGCATAGCCTTAATGTCATTATTATAGATGACATCCCACACCGTAGCAGCATAGCCTTAATGTCATTATTATAGATGACATCCCACACCGTAGCACATAGCAGCATAGCCTTTGTGTCATTATTATAGATGACATCCCACACCGTAGCAGCATAGCCTTTATGTCATTATTATAGATGACATCCCACACCGTAGCAGCATAGCCTTTATGTCATTATTATAGATGACATCACACACCGTAGCAGCATAGCCTTTATGTCATTATTATAGATGACATCCCACACCGTAGCAGCATAGCCTTAATGTCATTATTATAGATGACATCCCACACCGTAGCAGCATAGCCTTTATGTCATTATTATAGATGACATCCCACACCGTAGCAGCATAGCCTTTATGTCATTATTATAGATGACATCACACACCGTAGCAGCATAGCCTTTATGTCATTATTATAGATGACATCCCACACCGTAGCAGCATAGCCTTTATGTCATTATTATAGATGACATCCCACACCGTAGCAGCATAGCCTTAATGTCATTATTATAGATGACATCCCACACCGTAGCAGCATAGCCTTAATGTCATTATTATAGATGACATCCCACACCGTAGCAGCATAGCCTTTATGTCATTATTATAGATGACATCCCACACCGTAGCAGCATAGCCTTAATGTCATTATTATAGATGACATCCCACACCGTAGCAGCATAGCCTTAATGTCATTATTATAGATGACATCCCACACCGTAGCACATAGCAGCATAGCCTTGTCATTATTATAGATGACATCCCACACCGTAGCAGCATAGCCTTTATGTCATTATTATAGATGACATCACACACCGTAGCAGCATAGCCTTTATGTCATTATTATAGATGACATCCCACACCGTAGCAGCATAGCCTTTATGTCATTATTATAGATGACATCACACACCGTAGCAGCATAGCCTTTATGTCATTATTATAGATGACATCCCACACCGTAGCAGCATAGCCTTTATGTCATTATTATAGATGACATCACACACCGTAGCAGCATAGCCTTTATGTCATTATTATAGATGACATCACACACCGTAGCAGCATAGCCTTAATGTCATTATTATAGATGACATCCCACACCGTAGCAGCATAGCCTTAATGTCATTATTATAGATGACATCCCACACCGTAGCACGTAGCAGCATAGCCTTTGTGTCATTATTATAGATGACATCCCACACCGTAGCAGCATAGCCTTTATGTCATTATTATAGATGACATCCCACACCGTAGCAGCATAGCCTTAAAGTCATTATTATAGATGACATCCCACACCGTAGCACGTAGCAGCATAGCCTTTGTGTCATTATTATAGATGACATCCCACACCGTAGCAGCATAGCCTTAATGTCATTATTATAGATGACATCCCACACCGTAGCACGTAGCAGCATAGCCTTTGTGTCATTATTATAGATGACATCCCACACCGTAGCAGCATAGCCTTTATGTCATTATTATAGATGACATCCCACACCGTAGCAGCATAGCCTTAATGTCATTATTATAGATGACATCCCACACCGTAGCACGTAGCAGCATAGCCTTTGTGTCATTATTATAGATGACATCCCACACCGTAGCAGCATAGCCTTTATGTCATTATTATAGATGACATCACACACCGTAGCAGCATAGCCTTTATGTCATTATTATAGATGACATCCCACACCGTAGCACATAGCAGCATAGCCTTTATGTCATTATTATAGATGACATCCCACACCGTAGCAGCATAGCCTTTATGTCATTATTATAGATGACATCACACACCGTAGCAGCATAGCCTTTATGTCATTATTATAGATGACATCACACACCGTAGCAGCATAGCCTTTATGTCATTATTATAGATGACATCCCACACCGTAGCAGCATAGCCTTAATGTCATTATTATAGATGACATCCCACACCGTAGCAGCATAGCCTTAATGTCATTATTATAGATGACATCCCACACCGTAGCACGTAGCAGCATAGCCTTTGTGTCATTATTATAGATGACATCCCACACCGTAGCAGCATAGCCTTAATGTCATTATTATAGATGACATCCCACACCGTAGCACGTAGCAGCATAGCCTTTGTGTCATTATTATAGATGACATCCCACACCGTAGCAGCATAGCCTTAATGTCATTATTATAGATGACATCCCACACCGTAGCACGTAGCAGCATAGCCTTTGTGTCATTATTATAGATGACATCCCACACCGTAGCAGCATAGCCTTTATGTCATTATTATAGATGACATCCCACACCGTAGCAGCATAGCCTTAATGTCATTATTATAGATGACATCCCACCCGTAGCACGTAGCAGCATAGCCTTTGTGTCATTATTATAGATGACATCCCACACCGTAGCAGCATAGCCTTTATGTCATTATTATAGATGACATCACACACCGTAGCAGCATAGCCTTTATGTCATTATTATAGATGACATCCCACACCGTAGCAGCATAGCCTTAATGTCATTATTATAGATGACATCCCACACCGTAGCAGCATAGCCTTAATGTCATTATTATAGATGACATCCCACACCGTAGCAGCATAGCCTTTATGTCATTATTATAGATGACATCCCACACCGTAGCAGCATAGCCTTTATGTCATTATTATAGATGACATCACACACCGTAGCAGCATAGCCTTTATGTCATTATTATAGATGACATCACACACCGTAGCAGCATAGCCTTTGTCATTATTATAGATGACATCCCACACCGTAGCAGCATAGCCTTAATGTCATTATTATAGATGACATCCCACACCGTAGCAGCATAGCCTTTATGTCATTATTATAGATGACATCCCACACCGTAGCAGCATAGCCTTTATGTCATTATTATAGATGACATCACACACCGTAGCAGCATAGCCTTTATGTCATTATTATAGATGACATCCACACCGTAGCAGCATAGCCTTTATGTCATTATTATAGATGACATCCCACACCGTAGCAGCATAGCCTTTATGTCATTATTATAGATGACATCACACACCGTAGCAGCATAGCCTTTATGTCATTATTATAGATGACATCCCACACCGTAGCAGCATAGCCTTTATGTCATTATTATAGATGACATCCCACACCGTAGCAGCATAGCCTTTATGTCATTATTATAGATGACATCCCACACCGTAGCAGCATAGCCTTTATGTCATTATTATAGATGACATCCCACACCGTAGCAGCATAGCCTTAATGTCATTATTATAGATGACATCCCACACCGTAGCAGCATAGCCTTTATGTCATTATTATAGATGACATCCCACACCGTAGCAGCATAGCCTTAATGTCATTATTATAGATGACATCCCACACCGTAGCAGCATAGCCTTAATGTCATTATTATAGATGACATCCCACACCGTAGCAGCAGCATAGCCTTTGTGTCATTATTATAGATGACATCCCACACCGTAGCAGCATAGCCTTTATGTCATTATTATAGATGACATCACACACCGTAGCAGCATAGCCTTTATGTCATTATTATAGATGACATCCCACACCGTAGCAGCATAGCCTTAATGTCATTATTATAGATGACATCCCACACCGTAGCAGCATAGCCTTTATGTCATTATTATAGATGACATCCCACACCGTAGCAGCATAGCCTTAATGTCATTATTATAGATGACATCCCACACCGTAGCAGCATAGCCTTAATGTCATTATTATAGATGACATCCCACACCGTAGCAGCATAGCCTTTATGTCATTATTATAGATGACATCCCACACCGTAGCAGCATAGCCTTTATGTCATTATTATAGATGACATCCCACACCGTAGCAGCATAGCCTTTATGTCATTATTATAGATGACATCCCACACCGTAGCAGCATAGCCTTAATGTCATTATTATAGATGACATCCCACACCGTAGCACATAGCAGCATAGCCTTTGTGTCATTATTATAGATGACATCCCACACCGTAGCAGCATAGCCTTTATGTCATTATTATAGATGACATCCCACACCGTAGCAGCATAGCCTTAATGTCATTATTATAGATGACATCCCACACCGTAGCAGCATAGCCTTAATGTCATTATTATAGATGACATCCCACACCGTAGCAGCAGCATAGCCTTTATGTCATTATTATAGATGACATCCCACACCGTAGCAGCATAGCCTTTATGTCATTATTATAGATGACATCCCACACCGTAGCAGCATAGCCTTTATGTCATTATTATAGATGACATCCCACACCGTAGCAGCATAGCCTTTATGTCATTATTATAGATGACATCCCACACCGTAGCAGCATAGCCTTAATGTCATTATTATAGATGACATCCCACACCGTAGCAGCATAGCCTTTATGTCATTATTATAGATGACATCCCACACCGTAGCAGCATAGCCTTAATGTCATTATTATAGATGACATCCCACACCGTAGCACATAGCAGCATAGCCTTTATGTCATTATTATAGATGACATCCCACACCGTAGCAGCATAGCCTTTATGTCATTATTATAGATGACATCACACACCGTAGCAGCATAGCCTTTATGTCATTATTATAGATGACATCCCACACCGTAGCAGCATAGCCTTAATGTCATTATTATAGATGACATCCCACACCGTAGCAGCATAGCCTTAATGTCATTATTATAGATGACATCCCACACCGTAGCACGTAGCAGCATAGCCTTTGTGTCATTATTATAGATGACATCCCACACCGTAGCAGCATAGCCTTAATGTCATTATTATAGATGACATCCCACACCGTAGCACGTAGCAGCATAGCCTTTGTGTCATTATTATAGATGACATCCCACACCGTAGCAGCATAGCCTTAATGTCATTATTATAGATGACATCCCACACCGCCGTAGCAGCATAGCCTTTGTGTCATTATTATAGATGACATCCCACACCGTAGCAGCATAGCCTTTATGTCATTATTATAGATGACATCCCACACCGTAGCAGCATAGCCTTAATGTCATTATTATAGATGACATCCCACACCGTAGCACGTAGCAGCATAGCCTTTATGTCATTATTATAGATGACATCCCACACCGTAGCAGCATAGCCTTTATGTCATTATTATAGATGACATCCCACACCGTAGCAGCATAGCCTTTATGTCATTATTATAGATGACATCCCACACCGTAGCAGCATAGCCTTAATGTCATTATTATAGATGACATCCCACACCGTAGCAGCATAGCCTTAATGTCATTATTATAGATGACATCCCACACCGTAGCAGCATAGCCTTTATGTCATTATTATAGATGACATCCCACACCGTAGCAGCATAGCCTTTATGTCATTATTATAGATGACATCCCACACCGTAGCAGCATAGCCTTTATGTCATTATTATAGATGACATCCCACACCGTAGCAGCATAGCCTTTGTCATTATTATAGATGACATCCCACACCGTAGCAGCATAGCCTTAATGTCATTATTATAGATGACATCCCACACCGTAGCAGCATAGCCTTTATGTCATTATTATAGATGACATCCCACACCGTAGCAGCATAGCCTTTATGTCATTATTATAGATGACATCCCACACCGTAGCAGCATAGCCTTTATGTCATTATTATAGATGACATCCCACACCGTAGCAGCATAGCCTTTATGTCATTATTATAGATGACATCCCACACCGTAGCAGCATAGCCTTTATGTCATTATTATAGATGACATCCACACACCGTAGCAGCATAGCCTTTATGTCATTATTATAGATGACATCCCACACCGTAGCAGCATAGCCTTTATGTCATTATTATAGATGACATCCCACACCGTAGCAGCATAGCCTTTATGTCATTATTATAGATGACATCCCACACCGTAGCAGCATAGCCTTTATGTCATTATTATAGATGACATCCCACACCGTAGCAGCATAGCCTTAATGTCATTATTATAGATGACATCCCACACCGTAGCAGCATAGCCTTTATGTCATTATTATAGATGACATCCCACACCGTAGCAGCATAGCCTTTATGTCATTATTATAGATGACATCCCACACCGTAGCAGCATAGCCTTAATGTCATTATTATAGATGACATCCCACACCGTAGCAGCATAGCCTTTATGTCATTATTATAGATGACATCCCACACCGTAGCAGCATAGCCTTTATGTCATTATTATAGATGACATCCCACACCGTAGCAGCATAGCCTTTATGTCATTATTATAGATGACATCCCACACCGTAGCAGCATAGCCTTAATGTCATTATTATAGATGACATCCCACACCGTAGCAGCATAGCCTTTATGTCATTATTATAGATGACATCCCACACCGTAGCAGCATAGCCTTAATGTCATTATTATAGATGACATCCCACACCGTAGCAGCATAGCCTTAATGTCATTATTATAGATGACATCCCACACCGTAGCACATAGCAGCATAGCCTTTGTGTCATTATTATAGATGACATCCCACACCGTAGCAGCATAGCCTTTATGTCATTATTATAGATGACATCCCACACCGTAGCAGCATAGCCTTAATGTCATTATTATAGATGACATCCCACACCGTAGCAGCATAGCCTTAATGTCATTATTATAGATGACATCCCACACCGTAGCAGCATAGCCTTAGCCATTATTATAGATGACATCCCACACCGTAGCAGCATAGCCTTTATGTCATTATTATAGATGACATCCCACACCGTAGCAGCATAGCCTTAATGTCATTATTATAGATGACATCCCACACCGTAGCAGCATAGCCTTATGTCATTATTATAGATGACATCCCACACCGTAGCAGCATAGCCTTTATGTCATTATTATAGATGACATCCCACACCGTAGCAGCATAGCCTTTATGTCATTATTATAGATGACATCCCACACCGTAGCAGCATAGCCTTTATGTCATTATTATAGATGACATCCCACACCGTAGCAGCATAGCCTTTATGTCATTATTATAGATGACATCCCACACCGTAGCAGCATAGCCTTAATGTCATTATTATAGATGACATCCCACACCGTAGCAGCATAGCCTTATGTCATTATTATAGATGACATCCCACACCGTAGCAGCATAGCCTTAATGTCATTATTATAGATGACATCCCACACCGTAGCAGCATAGCCTTTATGTCATTATTATAGATGACATCCCACACCGTAGCAGCATAGCCTTTATGTCATTATTATAGATGACATCCCACACCGTAGCAGCATAGCCTTTATGTCATTATTATAGATGACATCCCACACCGTAGCAGCATAGCCTTAATGTCATTATTATAGATGACATCCCACACCGTAGCAGCATAGCCTTAATGTCATTATTATAGATGACATCCCACACCGTAGCAGCATAGCCTTTATGTCATTATTATAGATGACATCCCACACCGTAGCAGCATAGCCTTTATGTCATTATTATAGATGACATCCCACACCGTAGCAGCATAGCCTTTATGTCATTATTATAGATGACATCCCACACCGTAGCAGCATAGCCTTAATGTCATTATTATAGATGACATCCCACACCGTAGCAGCATAGCCTTTATGTCATTATTATAGATGACATCCCACACCGTAGCAGCATAGCCTTTATGTCATTATTATAGATGACATCCCACACCGTAGCAGCATAGCCTTTATGTCATTATTATAGATGACATCCCACACCGTAGCAGCATAGCCTTTATGTCATTATTATAGATGACATCCCACACCGTAGCAGCATAGCCTTAATGTCATTATTATAGATGACATCCCACACCGTAGCAGCATAGCCTTAATGTCATTATTATAGATGACATCCCACACCGTAGCAGCATAGCCTTTATGTCATTATTATAGATGACATCCCACACCGTAGCAGCATAGCCTTATGTCATTATTATAGATGACATCCCACACCGTAGCAGCATAGCCTTTATGTCATTATTATAGATGACATCCCACACCGTAGCAGCATAGCCTTTATGTCATTATTATAGATGACATCCCACACCGTAGCAGCATAGCCTTATGTCATTATTATAGATGACATCCCACACCGTAGCAGCATAGCCTTAATGTCATTATTATAGATGACATCCCACACCGTAGCAGCATAGCCTTAATGTCATTATTATAGATGACATCCCACACCGTAGCACGTAGCAGCATAGCCTTTGTGTCATTATTATAGATGACATCCCACACCGTAGCAGCATAGCCTTTATGTCATTATTATAGATGACATCCCACACCGTAGCAGCATAGCCTTTATGTCATTATTATAGATGACATCCCACACCGTAGCAGCATAGCCTTAATGTCATTATTATAGATGACATCCCACACCGTAGCAGCATAGCCTTTATGTCATTATTATAGATGACATCCCACACCGTAGCAGCATAGCCTTAATGTCATTATTATAGATGACATCCCACACCGTAGCAGCATAGCCTTAATGTCATTATTATAGATGACATCCCACACCGTAGCACATAGCATAGCCTTGTGTCATTATTATAGATGACATCCCACACCGTAGCAGCATAGCCTTTATGTCATTATTATAGATGACATCCCACACCGTAGCAGCATAGCCTTATGTCATTATTATAGATGACATCCCACACCGTAGCAGCATAGCCTTTATGTCATTATTATAGATGACATCCCACACCGTAGCAGCATAGCCTTTATGTCATTATTATAGATGACATCCCACACCGTAGCAGCATAGCCTTTATGTCATTATTATAGATGACATCCCACACCGTAGCAGCATAGCCTTTATGTCATTATTATAGATGACATCCCACACCGTAGCAGCATAGCCTTAATGTCATTATTATAGATGACATCCCACACCGTAGCAGCATAGCCTTAATGTCATTATTATAGATGACATCCCACACCGTAGCAGCATAGCCTTTATGTCATTATTATAGATGACATCCCACACCGTAGCAGCATAGCCTTATGTCATTATTATAGATGACATCCCACACCGTAGCAGCAGCATAGCCTTTATGTCATTATTATAGATGACATCCCACACCGTAGCAGCATAGCCTTTATGTCATTATTATAGATGACATCCCACACCGTAGCAGCATAGCCTTATGTCATTATTATAGATGACATCCCACACCGTAGCAGCATAGCCTTAATGTCATTATTATAGATGACATCCCACACCGTAGCAGCTGTCTCTTATACACATCTCCATAGCAGCATAGCCTTTATGTCATTATTATAGATGACATCCCACACCGTAGCAGCATAGCCTTTATGTCATTATTATAGATGACATCCCACACCGTAGCAGCATAGCCTTTATGTCATTATTATAGATGACATCCACACCGTAGCAGCATAGCCTTTATGTCATTATTATAGATGACATCCCACACCGTAGCAGCATAGCCTTAATGTCATTATTATAGATGACATCCCACACCGTAGCAGCATAGCCTTTATGTCATTATTATAGATGACATCCCACACCGTAGCAGCATAGCCTTAATGTCATTATTATAGATGACATCCCACACCGTAGCAGCATAGCCTTTATGTCATTATTATAGATGACATCCCACACCGTAGCAGCATAGCCTTTATGTCATTATTATAGATGACATCCCACACCGTAGCAGCATAGCCTTTATGTCATTATTATAGATGACATCCCACACCGTAGCAGCATAGCCTTAATGTCATTATTATAGATGACATCCCACACCGTAGCAGCATAGCCTTAATGTCATTATTATAGATGACATCCCACACCGTAGCAGCATAGCCTTAATGTCATTATTATAGATGACATCCCACACCGTAGCAGCATAGCCTTTATGTCATTATTATAGATGACATCCCACACCGTAGCAGCATAGCCTTTATGTCATTATTATAGATGACATCCCACACCGTAGCAGCATAGCCTTTATGTCATTATTATAGATGACATCCCACACCGTAGCAGCATAGCCTTTATGTCATTATTATAGATGACATCCCACACCGTAGCAGCATAGCCTTTATGTCATTATTATAGATGACATCCCACACCGTAGCAGCATAGCCTTTATGTCATTATTATAGATGACATCCCACACCGTAGCAGCATAGCCTTATGTCATTATTATAGATGACATCCCACACCGTAGCAGCATAGCCTTTATGTCATTATTATAGATGACATCCCACACCGTAGCAGCATAGCCTTAATGTCATTATTATAGATGACATCCCACACCGTAGCAGCATAGCCTTTATGTCATTATTATAGATGACATCCCACACCGTAGCAGCATAGCCTTTATGTCATTATTATAGATGACATCCCACACCGTAGCAGCATAGCCTTATGTCATTATTATAGATGACATCCCACACCGTAGCAGCATAGCCTTTATGTCATTATTATAGATGACATCCCACACCGTAGCAGCATAGCCTTAATGTCATTATTATAGATGACATCCCACACCGTAGCAGTAGCAGCATAGCCTTTATGTCATTATTATAGATGACATCCCACACCGTAGCAGCATAGCCTTAATGTCATTATTATAGATGACATCCCACACCGTAGCAGCATAGCCTTTATGTCATTATTATAGATGACATCCCACACCGTAGCAGCATAGCCTTTATGTCATTATTATAGATGACATCCCACACCGTAGCAGCATAGCCTTTATGTCATTATTATAGATGACATCCCACACCGTAGCAGCATAGCCTTAATGTCATTATTATAGATGACATCCCACACCGTAGCAGCATAGCCTTAATGTCATTATTATAGATGACATCCCACACCGTAGCAGCATAGCCTTAATGTCATTATTATAGATGACATCCCACACCGTAGCAGCATAGCCTTTATGTCATTATTATAGATGACATCCCACACCGTAGCAGCATAGCCTTAATGTCATTATTATAGATGACATCCCACACCGTAGCAGCATAGCCTTTATGTCATTATTATAGATGACATCCCACACCGTAGCAGCATAGCCTTAATGTCATTATTATAGATGACATCCCACACCGTAGCAGCATAGCCTTAATGTCATTATTATAGATGACATCCCACACCGTAGCAGCATAGCCTTTATGTCATTATTATAGATGACATCCCACACCGTAGCAGCATAGCCTTAATGTCATTATTATAGATGACATCCCACACCGTAGCAGCATAGCCTTATGTCATTATTATAGATGACATCCCACACCTTAGCAGCATAGCCTTAATGTCATTATTATAGATGACATCCCACACCGTAGCAGCATAGCCTTAATGTCATTATTATAGATGACATCCCACACCGTAGCAGCATAGCCTTTATGTCATTATTATAGATGACATCCCACACCGTAGCAGCATAGCCTTAATGTCATTATTATAGATGACATCCCACACCGTAGCAGCATAGCCTTAATGTCATTATTATAGATGACATCCCACACCGTAGCAGCATAGCCTTAATGTCATTATTATAGATGACATCCCACACCGTAGCACGTAGCAGCATAGCCTTTGTGTCATTATTATAGATGACATCCCACACCGTAGCAGCATAGCCTTTATGTCATTATTATAGATGACATCCCACACCGTAGCAGCATAGCCTTTATGTCATTATTATAGATGACATCCCACACCGTAGCAGCATAGCCTTAATGTCATTATTATAGATGACATCCCACACCGTAGCAGCATAGCCTTTATGTCATTATTATAGATGACATCCCACACCGTAGCAGCATAGCCTTAATGTCATTATTATAGATGACATCCCACACCGTAGCAGCATAGCCTTTATGTCATTATTATAGATGACATCACACACCGTAGCAGCATAGCCTTAATGTCATTATTATAGATGACATCCCACACCGTAGCAGCATAGCCTTAATGTCATTATTATAGATGACATCCCACACCGTAGCAGCATAGCCTTTATGTCATTATTATAGATGACATCCCACACCGTAGCAGCATAGCCTTTATGTCATTATTATAGATGACATCCCACACCGTAGCAGCATAGCCTTAATGTCATTATTATAGATGACATCCCACACCGTAGCGTAGCAGCATAGCCTTTGTGTCATTATTATAGATGACATCCCACACCGTAGCAGCATAGCCTTATGTCATTATTATAGATGACATCCCACACCGTAGCAGCATAGCCTTAATGTCATTATTATAGATGACATCCCACACCGTAGCAGCATAGCCTTAATGTCATTATTATAGATGACATCCCACACCGTAGCAGCATAGCCTTAATGTCATTATTATAGATGACATCCCACACCGTAGCACGTAGCAGCATAGCCTTTATGTCATTATTATAGATGACATCCCACACCGTAGCAGCATAGCCTTAATGTCATTATTATAGATGACATCCCACACCGTAGCAGCATAGCCTTTATGTCATTATTATAGATGACATCCCACACCGTAGCAGCATAGCCTTAATGTCATTATTATAGATGACATCCCACACCGTAGCAGCATAGCCTTTATGTCATTATTATAGATGACATCCCACACCGTAGCAGCATAGCCTTTATGTCATTATTATAGATGACATCCCACACCGTAGCAGCATAGCCTTTATGTCATTATTATAGATGACATCCCACACCGTAGCAGCATAGCCTTAATGTCATTATTATAGATGACATCCCACACCGTAGCAGCATAGCCTTAATGTCATTATTATAGATGACATCCCACACCGTAGCAGCATAGCCTTAATGTCATTATTATAGATGACATCCCACACCGTAGCAGCATAGCCTTAATGTCATTATTATAGATGACATCCCACACCGTAGCAGCATAGCCTTTATGTCATTATTATAGATGACATCCCACACCGTAGCAGCATAGCCTTAATGTCATTATTATAGATGACATCCCACACCGTAGCAGCATAGCCTTAATGTCATTATTATAGATGACATCCCACACCGTAGCAGCATAGCCTTAATGTCATTATTATAGATGACATCCCACACCGTAGCAGCATAGCCTTAATGTCATTATTATAGATGACATCCCACACCGTAGCAGCATAGCCTTAATGTCATTATTATAGATGACATCCCACACCGTAGCAGCATAGCCTTAATGTCATTATTATAGATGACATCCCACACCGTAGCACGTAGCAGCATAGCCTTTATGTCATTATTATAGATGACATCCCACACCGTAGCAGCATAGCCTTAATGTCATTATTATAGATGACATCCCACACCGTAGCAGCATAGCCTTTATGTCATTATTATAGATGACATCCCACACCGTAGCAGCATAGCCTTAATGTCATTATTATAGATGACATCCCACACCGTAGCAGCATAGCCTTTATGTCATTATTATAGATGACATCCCACACCGTAGCAGCATAGCCTTATGTCATTATTATAGATGACATCCCACACCGTAGCAGCATAGCCTTTATGTCATTATTATAGATGACATCCCACACCGTAGCAGCATAGCCTTAATGTCATTATTATAGATGACATCCCACACCGTAGCAGCATAGCCTTAATGTCATTATTATAGATGACATCCCACACCGTAGCAGCATAGCCTTAATGTCATTATTATAGATGACATCCCACACCGTAGCAGCATAGCCTTAATGTCATTATTATAGATGACATCCCACACCGTAGCAGCATAGCCTTTATGTCATTATTATAGATGACATCCCACACCGTAGCAGCATAGCCTTATGTCATTATTATAGATGACATCCCACACCGTAGCAGCATAGCCTTATGTCATTATTATAGATGACATCCCACACCGTAGCAGCATAGCCTTAATGTCATTATTATAGATGACATCCCACACCGTAGCAGCAGCATAGCCTTTATGTCATTATTATAGATGACATCACACACCGTAGCAGCATAGCCTTAATGTCATTATTATAGATGACATCCCACACCGTAGCAGCATAGCCTTTATGTCATTATTATAGATGACATCCCACACCGTAGCAGCATAGCCTTAATGTCATTATTATAGATGACATCCCACACCGTAGCACGTAGCAGCATAGCCTTAATGTCATTATTATAGATGACATCCCACACCGTAGCAGCATAGCCTTTATGTCATTATTATAGATGACATCCCACACCGTAGCAGCATAGCCTTTATGTCATTATTATAGATGACATCCCACACCGTAGCAGCATAGCCTTTATGTCATTATTATAGATGACATCCCACACCGTAGCAGCATAGCCTTAATGTCATTATTATAGATGACATCCCACACCGTAGCAGCATAGCCTTTATGTCATTATTATAGATGACATCCCACACCGTAGCAGCATAGCCTTAATGTCATTATTATAGATGACATCCCACACCGTAGCAGCATAGCCTTTATGTCATTATTATAGATGACATCCCACACCGTAGCAGCATAGCCTTTATGTCATTATTATAGATGACATCCCACACCGTAGCAGCATAGCCTTAATGTCATTATTATAGATGACATCCCACACCGTAGCAGCATAGCCTTTATGTCATTATTATAGATGACATCCCACACCGTAGCAGCATAGCCTTAATGTCATTATTATAGATGACATCCCACACCGTAGCACGTAGCAGCATAGCCTTTGTGTCATTATTATAGATGACATCCCACACCGTAGCAGCATAGCCTTAATGTCATTATTATAGATGACATCCCACACCGTAGCAGCATAGCCTTTATGTCATTATTATAGATGACATCCCACACCGTAGCAGCATAGCCTTTATGTCATTATTATAGATGACATCCCACACCGTAGCAGCATAGCCTTTATGTCATTATTATAGATGACATCCCACACCGTAGCAGCATAGCCTTAATGTCATTATTATAGATGACATCCCACACCGTAGCAGCATAGCCTTTATGTCATTATTATAGATGACATCCCACACCGTAGCAGCATAGCCTTAATGTCATTATTATAGATGACATCCCACACCGTAGCAGCATAGCCTTAATGTCATTATTATAGATGACATCCCACACCGTAGCAGCATAGCCTTTATGTCATTATTATAGATGACATCCCACACCGTAGCAGCATAGCCTTAATGTCATTATTATAGATGACATCCCACACCGTAGCACGTAGCAGCATAGCCTTTGTGTCATTATTATAGATGACATCCCACACCGTAGCAGCATAGCCTTTATGTCATTATTATAGATGACATCACACACCGTAGCAGCATAGCCTTAATGTCATTATTATAGATGACATCCCACACCGTAGCAGCATAGCCTTTATGTCATTATTATAGATGACATCCCACACCGTAGCAGCATAGCCTTTATGTCATTATTATAGATGACATCCCACACCGTAGCAGCATAGCCTTTATGTCATTATTATAGATGACATCCCACACCGTAGCAGCATAGCCTTAATGTCATTATTATAGATGACATCCCACACCGTAGCACGTAGCAGCATAGCCTTTGTGTCATTATTATAGATGACATCCCACACCGTAGCAGCATAGCCTTAATGTCATTATTATAGATGACATCCCACACCGTAGCGTAGCAGCATAGCCTTTATGTCATTATTATAGATGACATCCCACACCGTAGCAGCATAGCCTTTATGTCATTATTATAGATGACATCACACACCGTAGCAGCATAGCCTTTATGTCATTATTATAGATGACATCCCACACCGTAGCAGCATAGCCTTAATGTCATTATTATAGATGACATCCCACACCGTAGCAGCATAGCCTTAATGTCATTATTATAGATGACATCCCACACCGTAGCAGCATAGCCTTTATGTCATTATTATAGATGACATCCCACACCGTAGCAGTAGCAGCATAGCCTTTATGTCATTATTATAGATGACATCCCACACCGTAGCAGCATAGCCTTTATGTCATTATTATAGATGACATCCCACACCGTAGCAGCATAGCCTTAATGTCATTATTATAGATGACATCCCACACCGTAGCAGCATAGCCTTAATGTCATTATTATAGATGACATCCCACACCGTAGCACGTAGCAGCATAGCCTTTATGTCATTATTATAGATGACATCCCACACCGTAGCAGCATAGCCTTAATGTCATTATTATAGATGACATCCCACACCGTAGCACGTAGCAGCATAGCCTTTGTGTCATTATTATAGATGACATCCCACACCGTAGCAGCATAGCCTTAATGTCATTATTATAGATGACATCCCACACCGTAGCACGTAGCAGCATAGCCTTTGTGTCATTATTATAGATGACATCCCACACCGTAGCAGCATAGCCTTTATGTCATTATTATAGATGACATCCCACACCGTAGCAGCATAGCCTTAATGTCATTATTATAGATGACATCCCACACCGTAGCAGCATAGCCTTTATGTCATTATTATAGATGACATCCCACACCGTAGCAGCATAGCCTTTATGTCATTATTATAGATGACATCCCACACCGTAGCAGCATAGCCTTTATGTCATTATTATAGATGACATCCCACACCGTAGCAGCATAGCCTTAATGTCATTATTATAGATGACATCCCACACCGTAGCACGTAGCAGCATAGCCTTTGTGTCATTATTATAGATGACATCCCACACCGTAGCAGCATAGCCTTAATGTCATTATTATAGATGACATCCCACACCGTAGCACGTAGCAGCATAGCCTTTGTGTCATTATTATAGATGACATCCCACACCGTAGCAGCATAGCCTTTATGTCATTATTATAGATGACATCCCACACCGTAGCAGCATAGCCTTTATGTCATTATTATAGATGACATCCCACACCGTAGCAGCATAGCCTTAATGTCATTATTATAGATGACATCCCACACCGTAGCAGCATAGCCTTAATGTCATTATTATAGATGACATCCCACACCGTAGCAGCATAGCCTTTATGTCATTATTATAGATGACATCCCACACCGTAGCAGCATAGCCTTTATGTCATTATTATAGATGACATCCCACACCGTAGCAGCATAGCCTTTATGTCATTATTATAGATGACATCCCACACCGTAGCAGCATAGCCTTAATGTCATTATTATAGATGACATCCCACACCGTAGCAGCATAGCCTTAATGTCATTATTATAGATGACATCCCACACCGTAGCACGTAGCAGCATAGCCTTTGTGTCATTATTATAGATGACATCCCACACCGTAGCAGCATAGCCTTAATGTCATTATTATAGATGACATCCCACACCGTAGCACGTAGCAGCATAGCCTTTGTGTCATTATTATAGATGACATCCCACACCGTAGCAGCATAGCCTTTATGTCATTATTATAGATGACATCCCACACCGTAGCAGCATAGCCTTTATGTCATTATTATAGATGACATCCCACACCGTAGCAGCATAGCCTTTATGTCATTATTATAGATGACATCCCACACCGTAGCAGCATAGCCTTAATGTCATTATTATAGATGACATCACACACCGTAGCAGCATAGCCTTAATGTCATTATTATAGATGACATCCCACACCGTAGCAGCATAGCCTTTATGTCATTATTATAGATGACATCCCACACCGTAGCAGCATAGCCTTAATGTCATTATTATAGATGACATCACACACCGTAGCAGCATAGCCTTTATGTCATTATTATAGATGACATCCCACACCGTAGCAGCATAGCCTTAATGTCATTATTATAGATGACATCCCACACCGTAGCAGCATAGCCTTAATGTCATTATTATAGATGACATCCCACACCGTAGCAGCATAGCCTTAATGTCATTATTATAGATGACATCCCACACCGTAGCAGCATAGCCTTAATGTCATTATTATAGATGACATCCCACACCGTAGCACGTAGCAGCATAGCCTTTGTGTCATTATTATAGATGACATCCCACACCGTAGCAGCATAGCCTTAATGTCATTATTATAGATGACATCCCACACCGTAGCACGTAGCAGCATAGCCTTTGTGTCATTATTATAGATGACATCCCACACCGTAGCAGCATAGCCTTTATGTCATTATTATAGATGACATCCCACACCGTAGCAGCATAGCCTTTATGTCATTATTATAGATGACATCCCACACCGTAGCAGCATAGCCTTAATGTCATTATTATAGATGACATCACACACCGTAGCAGCATAGCCTTAATGTCATTATTATAGATGACATCCCACACCGTAGCAGCATAGCCTTAATGTCATTATTATAGATGACATCCCACACCGTAGCAGCATAGCCTTTATGTCATTATTATAGATGACATCCCACACCGTAGCAGCATAGCCTTTATGTCATTATTATAGATGACATCCCACACCGTAGCAGCATAGCCTTAATGTCATTATTATAGATGACATCACACACCGTAGCAGCATAGCCTTTATGTCATTATTATAGATGACATCCCACACCGTAGCAGCATAGCCTTAATGTCATTATTATAGATGACATCCCACACCGTAGCAGCATAGCCTTAATGTCATTATTATAGATGACATCCCACACCGTAGCACGTAGCAGCATAGCCTTTGTGTCATTATTATAGATGACATCCCACACCGTAGCAGCATAGCCTTAATGTCATTATTATAGATGACATCCCACACCGTAGCACGTAGCAGCATAGCCTTTGTGTCATTATTATAGATGACATCCCACACCGTAGCAGCATAGCCTTTATGTCATTATTATAGATGACATCCCACACCGTAGCAGCATAGCCTTAATGTCATTATTATAGATGACATCCCACACCGTAGCAGCATAGCCTTTATGTCATTATTATAGATGACATCCCACACCGTAGCAGCATAGCCTTTATGTCATTATTATAGATGACATCCCACACCGTAGCAGCATAGCCTTTATGTCATTATTATAGATGACATCCCACACCGTAGCAGCATAGCCTTAATGTCATTATTATAGATGACATCCCACACCGTAGCAGCATAGCCTTAATGTCATTATTATAGATGACATCCCACACCGTAGCAGCATAGCCTTTATGTCATTATTATAGATGACATCCCACACCGTAGCAGCATAGCCTTTATGTCATTATTATAGATGACATCCCACACCGTAGCAGCATAGCCTTAATGTCATTATTATAGATGACATCCCACACCGTAGCAGCATAGCCTTTATGTCATTATTATAGATGACATCCCACACCGTAGCAGCATAGCCTTTATGTCATTATTATTGATGACATCCCACACCGTAGCAGCATAGCCTTTATGTCATTATTATAGATGACATCACACACCGTAGCAGCATAGCCTTATCATTATTATAGGTGACATCCCACACCGTAGCAGCATAGCCTTAATGTCATTATTATAGATGACATCACACACCATAGCAGCATAGCCTTAATGTCATTATTATAGATGACATCCCACACCGTAGCAGCATAGCCTTAATGTCATTATTATAGATGACATCCCACACCGTAGCACGTAGCAGCATAGCCTTTGTGTCATTATTATAGATGACATCCCACACCGTAGCAGCATAGCCTTAATGTCATTATTATAGATGACATCCCACACCGTAGCACGTAGCAGCATAGCCTTTGTGTCATTATTATAGATGACATCCCACACCGTAGCAGCATAGCCTTTATGTCATTATTATAGATGACATCCCACACCGTAGCAGCATAGCCTTTATGTCATTATTATAGATGACATCCCACACCGTAGCAGCATAGCCTTTATGTCATTATTATAGATGACATCCCACACCGTAGCAGCATAGCCTTAATGTCATTATTATAGATGACATCACACACCGTAGCAGCATAGCCTTAATGTCATTATTATAGATGACATCCCACACCGTAGCAGCATAGCCTTAATGTCATTATTATAGATGACATCCCACACCGTAGCAGCATAGCCTTTATGTCATTATTATAGATGACATCCCACACCGTAGCAGCATAGCCTTAATGTCATTATTATAGATGACATAACCACACCGTAGCAGCATAGCCTTTATGTCATTATTATAGATGACATCCCACACCGTAGCAGCATAGCCTTAATGTCATTATTATAGATGACATCCCACACCGTAGCAGCATAGCCTTAATGTCATTATTATAGATGACATCCCACACCGTAGCAGCATAGCCTTAATGTCATTATTATAGATGACATCCCACACCGTAGCAGCATAGCCTTAATGTCATTATTATAGATGACATCCCACACCGTAGCACGTAGCAGCATAGCCTTTGTGTCATTATTATAGATGACATCCCACACCGTAGCAGCATAGCCTTAATGTCATTATTATAGATGACATCCCACACCGTAGCACGTAGCAGCATAGCCTTTGTGTCATTATTATAGATGACATCCCACACCGTAGCAGCATAGCCTTTATGTCATTATTATAGATGACATCCCACACCGTAGCAGCATAGCCTTTATGTCATTATTATAGATGACATCCCACACCGTAGCAGCATAGCCTTAATGTCATTATTATAGATGACATCACACACCGTAGCAGCATAGCCTTAATGTCATTATTATAGATGACATCCCACACCGTAGCAGCATAGCCTTAATGTCATTATTATAGATGACATCCCACACCGTAGCAGCATAGCCTTTATGTCATTATTATAGATGACATCCCACACCGTAGCAGCATAGCCTTTATGTCATTATTATAGATGACATCCCACACCGTAGCAGCATAGCCTTAATGTCATTATTATAGATGACATCACACACCGTAGCAGCATAGCCTTTATGTCATTATTATAGATGACATCCCACACCGTAGCAGCATAGCCTTAATGTCATTATTATAGATGACATCCCACACGTAGCAGCATAGCCTTAATGTCATTATTATAGATGACATCCCACACCGTAGCACGTAGCAGCATAGCCTTTGTGTCATTATTATAGATGACATCCCACACCGTAGCAGCATAGCCTTAATGTCATTATTATAGATGACATCCCACACCGTAGCACGTAGCAGCATAGCCTTTGTGTCATTATATAGATGACATCCCACACCGTAGCAGCATAGCCTTTATGTCATTATTATAGATGACATCACACACCGTAGCAGCATAGCCTTAATGTCATTATTATAGATGACATCCCACACCGTAGCAGCATAGCCTTTATGTCATTATTATAGATGACATCCCACACCGTAGCAGCATAGCCTTTATGTCATTATTATAGATGACATCCCACACCGTAGCAGCATAGCCTTTATGTCATTATTATAGATGACATCCCACACCGTAGCAGCATAGCCTTAATGTCATTATTATAGATGACATAACCACACCGTAGCAGCATAGCCTTTATGTCATTATTATAGATGACATCCCACACCGTAGCAGCATAGCCTTAATGTCATTATTATAGATGACATCCCACACCGTAGCAGCATAGCCTTAATGTCATTATTATAGATGACATCCCACACCGTAGCACGTAGCAGCATAGCCTTTGTGTCATTATTATAGATGACATCCCACACCGTAGCAGCATAGCCTTAATGTCATTATTATAGATGACATCCCACACCGTAGCACGTAGCAGCATAGCCTTTGTGTCATTATTATAGATGACATCCCACACCGTAGCAGCATAGCCTTTATGTCATTATTATAGATGACATCACACACCGTAGCAGCATAGCCTTAATGTCATTATTATAGATGACATCCCACACCGTAGCAGCATAGCCTTTATGTCATTATTATAGATGACATCCCACACCGTAGCAGCATAGCCTTTATGTCATTATTATAGATGACATCCCACACCGTAGCAGCATAGCCTTTATGTCATTATTATAGATGACATCCCACACCGTAGCAGCATAGCCTTTATGTCATTATTATAGATGACATCCCACACCGTAGCAGCATAGCCTTTATGTCATTATTATAGATGACATCCCACACCGTAGCAGCATAGCCTTTATGTCATTATTATAGATGACATCCCACACCGTAGCAGCATAGCCTTAATGTCATTATTATAGATGACATCCCACACCGTAGCAGCATAGCCTTTATGTCATTATTATAGATGACATCCCACACCGTAGCAGCATAGCCTTAATGTCATTATTATAGATGACATCCCACACCGTAGCAGCATAGCCTTAATGTCATTATTATAGATGACATCCCACACCGTAGCAGCATAGCCTTTATGTCATTATTATAGATGACATCCCACACCGTAGCAGCATAGCCTTTATGTCATTATTATAGATGACATCCCACACCGTAGCAGCATAGCCTTTATGTCATTATTATAGATGACATCCCACACCGTAGCAGCATAGCCTTAATGTCATTATTATAGATGACATCACACCGTAGCAGCATAGCCTTTATGTCATTATTATAGATGACATCCCACACCGTAGCAGCATAGCCTTAATGTCATTATTATAGATGACATCCCACACCGTAGCAGCATAGCCTTAATGTCATTATTATAGATGACATCCCACACCGTAGCAGCATAGCCTTAATGTCATTATTATAGATGACATCCCACACCGTAGCAGCATAGCCTTAATGTCATTATTATAGATGACATCCCACACCGTAGCACGTAGCAGCATAGCCTTTGTGTCATTATTATAGATGACATCCCACACCGTAGCAGCATAGCCTTTATGTCATTATTATAGATGACATCACACACCGTAGCAGCATAGCCTTTATGTCATTATTATAGATGACATCCCACACCGTAGCAGCATAGCCTTAATGTCATTATTATAGATGACATCCCACACCGTAGCAGCATAGCCTTAATGTCATTATTATAGATGACATCCCACACCGTAGCAGCATAGCCTTTGTGTCATTATTATAGATGACATCCCACACCGTAGCAGCATAGCCTTAATGTCATTATTATAGATGACATCCCACACCGTAGCAGCATAGCCTTTGTGTCATTATTATAGATGACATCCCACACCGTAGCAGCATAGCCTTAATGTCATTATTATAGATGACATCCCACACCGTAGCACGTAGCAGCATAGCCTTTGTCATTATTATAGATGACATCCCACACCGTAGCAGCATAGCCTTTATGTCATTATTATAGATGACATCCCACACCGTAGCAGCATAGCCTTAATGTCATTATTATAGATGACATCACACACCGTAGCAGCATAGCCTTAATGTCATTATTATAGATGACATCCCACACCGTAGCAGCATAGCCTTAATGTCATTATTATAGGTGACATCCCACACCGTAGCAGCATAGCCTTTATGTCATTATTATAGATGACATCCCACACCGTAGCAGCATAGCCTTAATGTCATTATTATAGATGACATCACACACCGTAGCAGCATAGCCTTTATGTCATTATTATAGATGACATCCCACACCGTAGCAGCATAGCCTTAATGTCATTATTAGAGGTGACATCCCACACGTAGCAGCATAGCCTTAATGTCATTATTATAGATGACATGACACACCGTAGCAGCATAGCCTTAATGTCATTATTATAGATGACATCCCACACCGTAGCAGCATAGCCTTAATGTCATGATTATAGATGACATCCCACACCGTAGCACGTAGCAGCATAGCCTTTGTGTCATTATTATAGATGACATCCCACACCGTAGCAGCATAGCCTTAATGTCATTATTATAGATGACATCCCACACCGTAGCACGTAGCAGCATAGCCTTTGTGTCATTAATATAGATGACATCCCACACCGTAGCAGCATAGCCTTTATGTCATTATTATAGATGACATCCCACACCGTAGCAGCATAGCCTTAATGTCATTATTATAGATGACATCACACACCGTAGCAGCATAGCCTTAATGTCATTATTATAGATGACATCCCACACCGTAGCAGCATAGCCTTAATGTCATTATTATAGATGACATCCCACACCGTAGCAGCATAGCCTTTATGTCATTATTATAGATGACATCCCACACCGTAGCAGCATAGCCTTTATGTCATTATTATAGATGACATCCCACACCGTAGCAGCATAGCCTTAATGTCATTATTATAGATGACATCACACACCGTAGCAGCATAGCCTTTATGTCATTATTATAGATGACATCCCACACCGTAGCAGCATAGCCTTAATGTCATTATTATAGATGACATCACACACGTAGCAGCATAGCCTTAATGTCATTATTATAGATGACATCCCACACCGTAGCACGTAGCAGCATAGCCTTTGTGTCATTATTATAGATGACATCCCACACCGTAGCAGCATAGCCTTAATGTCATTATTATAGATGACATCCCACACCGTAGCACGTAGCAGCATAGCCTTTGTGTCATTATTATAGATGACATCCCACACCGTAGCAGCATAGCCTTTATGTCATTATTATAGATGACATCCAACACCGTAGCAGCATAGCCTTAATGTCATTATTATAGATGACATCCCACACCGTAGCAGCATAGCCTTTATGTCATTATTATAGATGACATCCCACACCGTAGCAGCATAGCCTTAATGTCATTATTATAGATGACATCCCACACCGTAGCAGCATAGCCTTTATGTCATTATTATAGATGACATCCCACACCGTAGCAGCATAGCCTTTATGTCATTATTATAGATGACATCCCACACCGTAGCAGCATAGCCTTAATGTCATTATTATAGATGACATCCCACACCGTAGCAGCATAGCCTTTATGTCATTATTATAGATGACATCCCACACCGTAGCAGCATAGCCTTTATGTCATTATTATTGATGACATCCCACACCGTAGCAGCATAGCCTTTATGTCATTATTATAGATGACATCACACACCGTAGCAGCATAGCCTTATCATTATTATAGGTGACATCCCACACCGTAGCAGCATAGCCTTAATGTCATTATTATAGATGACATCACACACCGTAGCAGCATAGCCTTAATGTCATTATTATAGATGACATCCCACACCGTAGCAGCATAGCCTTAATGTCATTATTATAGATGACATCCCACACCGTAGCACGTAGCAGCATAGCCTTTGTGTCATTATTATAGATGACATCCCACACCGTAGCAGCATAGCCTTAATGTCATTATTATAGATGACATCCCACACCGTAGCAGCATAGCCTTTATGTCATTATTATAGATGACATCCCACACCGTAGCAGCATAGCCTTTATGTCATTATTATAGATGACATCCCACACCGTAGCAGCATAGCCTTAATGTCATTATTATAGATGACATCACACACCGTAGCAGCATAGCCTTTATGTCATTATTATAGATGACATCCCACACCGTAGCAGCATAGCCTTAATGTCATTATTATAGATGACATCCCACACCGTAGCAGCATAGCCTTAATGTCATTATTATAGATGACATCCCACACCGTAGCAGCATAGCCTTTGTGTCATTATTATAGATGACATCCCACACCGTAGCAGCATAGCCTTAATGTCATTATTATAGATGACATCCCACACCGTAGCAGCATAGCCTTTATGTCATTATTATAGATGACATCCCACACCGTAGCAGCATAGCCTTTATGTCATTATTATAGATGACATCCCACACCGTAGCAGCATAGCCTTAATGTCATTATTATAGATGACATCCCACACCGTAGCAGCATAGCCTTTATGTCATTATTATAGATGACATCCCACACCGTAGCAGCATAGCCTTTATGTCATTATTATAGATGACATCCCACACCGTAGCAGCATAGCCTTTATGTCATTATTATAGATGACATCCCACACCGTAGCAGCATAGCCTTAATGTCATTATTATAGATGACATCCCACACCGTAGCAGCATAGCCTTTATGTCATTATTATAGATGACATCCCACACCGTAGCAGCATAGCCTTAATGTCATTATTATAGATGACATCCCACACCGTAGCAGCATAGCCTTAATGTCATTATTATAGATGACATCCCACACCGTAGCAGCATAGCCTTAATGTCATTATTATAGATGACATCCCACACCGTAGCAGCATAGCCTTAATGTCATTATTATAGATGACATCCCACACCGTAGCAGCATAGCCTTTATGTCATTATTATAGATGACATCCCACACCGTAGCAGCATAGCCTTTATGTCATTATTATAGATGACATCCCACACCGTAGCAGCATAGCCTTAATGTCATTATTATAGATGACATCCCACACCGTAGCAGCATAGCCTTTATGTCATTATTATAGATGACATCCCACACCGTAGCAGCATAGCCTTTATGTCATTATTATAGATGACATCCCACACCGTAGCAGCATAGCCTTTATGTCATTATTATAGATGACATCCCACACCGTAGCAGCATAGCCTTTATGTCATTATTATAGATGACATCCCACACCGTAGCAGCATAGCCTTTATGTCATTATTATAGATGACATCCCACACCGTAGCAGCATAGCCTTTATGTCATTATTATAGATGACATCCCACACCGTAGCAGCATAGCCTTATGTCATTATTATAGATGACATCCCACACCGTAGCAGCATAGCCTTAATGTCATTATTATAGATGACATCCCACACCGTAGCAGCATAGCCTTAATGTCATTATTATAGATGACATCCCACACCGTAGCAGCATAGCCTTAATGTCATTATTATAGATGACATCCCACACCGTAGCAGCATAGCCTTTATGTCATTATTATAGATGACATCCCACACCGTAGCAGCATAGCCTTTATGTCATTATTATAGATGACATCCCACACCGTAGCAGCATAGCCTTTATGTCATTATTATAGATGACATCCCACACCGTAGCAGCATAGCCTTAATGTCATTATTATAGATGACATCCCACACCGTAGCAGCATAGCCTTAATGTCATTATTATAGATGACATCCCACACCGTAGCAGCATAGCCTTAATGTCATTATTATAGATGACATCCCACACCGTAGCAGCATAGCCTTAATGTCATTATTATAGATGACATCCCACACCGTAGCAGCATAGCCTTAATGTCATTATTATAGATGACATCCCACACCGTAGCAGCATAGCCTTAATGTCATTATTATAGATGACATCCCACACCGTAGCAGCATAGCCTTTATGTCATTATTATAGATGACATCCCACACCGTAGCAGCATAGCCTTTATGTCATTATTATAGATGACATCCCACACCGTAGCAGCATAGCCTTTATGTCATTATTATAGATGACATCCCACACCGTAGCAGCATAGCCTTAATGTCATTATTATAGATGACATCCCACACCGTAGCAGCATAGCCTTAATGTCATTATTATAGATGACATCCCACACCGTAGCAGCATAGCCTTTATGTCATTATTATAGATGACATCCCACACCGTAGCAGCATAGCCTTAATGTCATTATTATAGATGACATCCCACACCGTAGCAGCATAGCCTTAATGTCATTATTATAGATGACATCCCACACCGTAGCAGCATAGCCTTAATGTCATTATTATAGATGACATCCCACACCGTAGCAGCATAGCCTTAATGTCATTATTATAGATGACATCCCACACCGTAGCAGCATAGCCTTAATGTCATTATTATAGATGACATCCCACACCGTAGCAGCATAGCCTTAATGTCATTATTATAGATGACATCCCACACCGTAGCAGCATAGCCTTAATGTCATTATTATAGATGACATCCCACACCGTAGCAGCATAGCCTTTATGTCATTATTATAGATGACATCCCACACCGTAGCAGCATAGCCTTATGTCATTATTATAGATGACATCCCACACCGTAGCAGCATAGCCTTAATGTCATTATTATAGATGACATCCCACACCGTAGCAGCATAGCCTTAATGTCATTATTATAGATGACATCCCACACCGTAGCAGCATAGCCTTAATGTCATTATTATAGATGACATCCCACACCGTAGCAGCATAGCCTTTATGTCATTATTATAGATGACATCCCACACCGTAGCAGCATAGCCTTAATGTCATTATTATAGATGACATCCCACACCGTAGCAGCATAGCCTTAATGTCATTATTATAGATGACATCCCACACCGTAGCAGCATAGCCTTAATGTCATTATTATAGATGACATCCCACACCGTAGCAGCATAGCCTTAATGTCATTATTATAGATGACATCCCACACCGTAGCAGCATAGCCTTAATGTCATTATTATAGATGACATCCCACACCGTAGCAGCATAGCCTTAATGTCATTATTATAGATGACATCCCACACCGTAGCAGCATAGCCTTAATGTCATTATTATAGATGACATCCCACACCGTAGCAGCATAGCCTTTATGTCATTATTATAGATGACATCCCACACCGTAGCAGCATAGCCTTATGTCATTATTATAGATGACATCCCACACCGTAGCAGCATAGCCTTAATGTCATTATTATAGATGACATCCCACACCGTAGCAGCATAGCCTTAATGTCATTATTATAGATGACATCCCACACCGTAGCAGCATAGCCTTAATGTCATTATTATAGATGACATCCCACACCGTAGCAGCATAGCCTTAATGTCATTATTATAGATGACATCCCACACCGTAGCAGCATAGCCTTAATGTCATTATTATAGATGACATCCCACACCGTAGCAGCATAGCCTTTATGTCATTATTATAGATGACATCCCACACCGTAGCAGCATAGCCTTTATGTCATTATTATAGATGACATCCCACACCGTAGCAGCATAGCCTTATGTCATTATTATAGATGACATCCCACACCGTAGCAGCATAGCCTTAATGTCATTATTATAGATGACATCCCACACCGTAGCAGCATAGCCTTAATGTCATTATTATAGATGACATCCCACACCGTAGCAGCATAGCCTTAATGTCATTATTATAGATGACATCCCACACCGTAGCAGCATAGCCTTTATGTCATTATTATAGATGACATCCCACACCGTAGCAGCATAGCCTTTATGTCATTATTATAGATGACATCCCACACCGTAGCAGCATAGCCTTTATGTCATTATTATAGATGACATCCCACACCGTAGCAGCATAGCCTTAATGTCATTATTATAGATGACATCCCACACCGTAGCAGCATAGCCTTAATGTCATTATTATAGATGACATCCCACACCGTAGCAGCATAGCCTTAATGTCATTATTATAGATGACATCCCACACCGTAGCAGCATAGCCTTAATGTCATTATTATAGATGACATCCCACACCGTAGCAGCATAGCCTTAATGTCATTATTATAGATGACATCCCACACCGTAGCAGCATAGCCTTAATGTCATTATTATAGATGACATCCCACACCGTAGCAGTAGCAGCATAGCCTTTGTGTCATTATTATAGATGACATCCCACACCGTAGCAGCATAGCCTTAATGTCATTATTATAGATGACATCCCACACCGTAGCAGCATAGCCTTTATGTCATTATTATAGATGACATCCCACACCGTAGCAGCATAGCCTTTATGTCATTATTATAGATGACATCCCACACCGTAGCAGCATAGCCTTTATGTCATTATTATAGATGACATCCCACACCGTAGCAGCATAGCCTTTATGTCATTATTATAGATGACATCCCACACCGTAGCAGCATAGCCTTATGTCATTATTATAGATGACATCCCACACCGTAGCAGCATAGCCTTTATGTCATTATTATAGATGACATCCCACACCGTAGCAGCATAGCCTTAATGTCATTATTATAGATGACATCCCACACCGTAGCAGCATAGCCTTTATGTCATTATTATAGATGACATCCCACACCGTAGCAGCATAGCCTTAATGTCATTATTATAGATGACATCCCACACCGTAGCAGCATAGCCTTAATGTCATTATTATAGATGACATCCCACACCGTAGCAGCATAGCCTTAATGTCATTATTATAGATGACATCCCACACCGTAGCAGCATAGCCTTAATGTCATTATTATAGATGACATCCCACACCGTAGCAGCATAGCCTTTATGTCATTATTATAGATGACATCCCACACCGTAGCAGCATAGCCTTTATGTCATTATTATAGATGACATCCCACACCGTAGCAGCATAGCCTTAATGTCATTATTATAGATGACATCCCACACCGTAGCAGCATAGCCTTTATGTCATTATTATAGATGACATCCCACACCGTAGCAGCATAGCCTTAATGTCATTATTATAGATGACATCCCACACCGTAGCAGCAGCATAGCCTTTATGTCATTATTATAGATGACATCCCACACCGTAGCAGCATAGCCTTAATGTCATTATTATAGATGACATCCCACACCGTAGCAGCATAGCCTTTATGTCATTATTATAGATGACATCCCACACCGTAGCAGCATAGCCTTTATGTCATTATTATAGATGACATCCCACACCGTAGCAGCATAGCCTTAATGTCATTATTATAGATGACATCCCACACCGTAGCAGCATAGCCTTTATGTCATTATTATAGATGACATCCCACACCGTAGCAGCATAGCCTTAATGTCATTATTATAGATGACATCCCACACCGTAGCAGCATAGCCTTAATGTCATTATTATAGATGACATCCCACACCGTAGCAGCATAGCCTTTATGTCATTATTATAGATGACATCCCACACCGTAGCAGCATAGCCTTTATGTCATTATTATAGATGACATCCCACACCGTAGCAGCATAGCCTTTATGTCATTATTATAGATGACATCCCACACCGTAGCAGCATAGCCTTTATGTCATTATTATAGATGACATCCCACACCGTAGCAGCATAGCCTTATGTCATTATTATAGATGACATCCCACACCGTAGCAGCATAGCCTTAATGTCATTATTATAGATGACATCCCACACCGTAGCAGCATAGCCTTTATGTCATTATTATAGATGACATCCCACACCGTAGCAGCATAGCCTTAATGTCATTATTATAGATGACATCCCACACCGTAGCAGCATAGCCTTAATGTCATTATTATAGATGACATCCCACACCGTAGCAGCATAGCCTTAATGTCATTATTATAGATGACATCCCACACCGTAGCAGCATAGCCTTATGTCATTATTATAGATGACATCCCACACCGTAGCAGCATAGCCTTTATGTCATTATTATAGATGACATCCCACACCGTAGCAGCATAGCCTTTATGTCATTATTATAGATGACATCCCACACCGTAGCAGCATAGCCTTTATGTCATTATTATAGATGACATCCCACACCGTAGCAGCATAGCCTTTATGTCATTATTATAGATGACATCCCACACCGTAGCAGCATAGCCTTTATGTCATTATTATAGATGACATCCCACACCGTAGCAGCATAGCCTTTATGTCATTATTATAGATGACATCCCACACCGTAGCAGCATAGCCTTAATGTCATTATTATAGATGACATCCCACACCGTAGCAGCATAGCCTTAATGTCATTATTATAGATGACATCCCACACCGTAGCAGCATAGCCTTAATGTCATTATTATAGATGACATCCCACACCGTAGCAGCATAGCCTTTATGTCATTATTATAGATGACATCCCACACCGTAGCAGCATAGCCTTAATGTCATTATTATAGATGACATCCCACACCGTAGCAGCATAGCCTTTATGTCATTATTATAGATGACATCCCACACCGTAGCAGCATAGCCTTTATGTCATTATTATAGATGACATCCCACACCGTAGCAGCATAGCCTTAATGTCATTATTATAGATGACATCCCACACCGTAGCAGCATAGCCTTTATGTCATTATTATAGATGACATCCCACACCGTAGCAGCATAGCCTTAATGTCATTATTATAGATGACATCCCACACCGTAGCAGCATAGCCTTATGTCATTATTATAGATGACATCCCACACCGTAGCAGCATAGCCTTAATGTCATTATTATAGATGACATCCCACACCGTAGCAGCATAGCCTTAATGTCATTATTATAGATGACATCCCACACCGTAGCAGCATAGCCTTAATGTCATTATTATAGATGACATCCCACACCGTAGCAGCATAGCCTTATGTCATTATTATAGATGACATCCCACACCGTAGCAGCATAGCCTTAATGTCATTATTATAGATGACATCCCACACCGTAGCAGCATAGCCTTTATGTCATTATTATAGATGACATCCCACACCGTAGCAGCATAGCCTTAATGTCATTATTATAGATGACATCCCACACCGTAGCAGCATAGCCTTAATGTCATTATTATAGATGACATCCCACACCGTAGCAGCATAGCCTTTATGTCATTATTATAGATGACATCCCACACCGTAGCAGCATAGCCTTAATGTCATTATTATAGATGACATCCCACACCGTAGCAGCATAGCCTTAATGTCATTATTATAGATGACATCCCACACCGTAGCAGCATAGCCTTTATGTCATTATTATAGATGACATCCCACACCGTAGCAGCATAGCCTTAATGTCATTATTATAGATGACATCCCACACCGTAGCAGCATAGCCTTTATGTCATTATTATAGATGACATCCCACACCGTAGCAGCATAGCCTTAATGTCATTATTATAGATGACATCCCACACCGTAGCAGCATAGCCTTTATGTCATTATTATAGATGACATCCCACACCGTAGCAGCATAGCCTTATGTCATTATTATAGATGACATCCCACACCGTAGCAGCATAGCCTTAATGTCATTATTATAGATGACATCCCACACCGTAGCAGCATAGCCTTATGTCATTATTATAGATGACATCCCACACCGTAGCAGCATAGCCTTAATGTCATTATTATAGATGACATCCCACACCGTAGCAGCATAGCCTTAATGTCATTATTATAGATGACATCCCACACCGTAGCAGCATAGCCTTAATGTCATTATTATAGATGACATCCCACACCGTAGCAGCATAGCCTTATGTCATTATTATAGATGACATCCCACACCGTAGCAGCATAGCCTTTATGTCATTATTATAGATGACATCCCACACCGTAGCAGCATAGCCTTTATGTCATTATTATAGATGACATCCCACACCGTAGCAGCATAGCCTTAATGTCATTATTATAGATGACATCCCACACCGTAGCAGCATAGCCTTAATGTCATTATTATAGATGACATCCCACACCGTAGCAGCATAGCCTTAATGTCATTATTATAGATGACATCCCACACCGTAGCAGCATAGCCTTTATGTCATTATTATAGATGACATCCCACACCGTAGCAGCATAGCCTTTATGTCATTATTATAGATGACATCCCACACCGTAGCAGCATAGCCTTAATGTCATTATTATAGATGACATCCCACACCGTAGCAGCATAGCCTTAATGTCATTATTATAGATGACATCCCACACCGTAGCAGCATAGCCTTAATGTCATTATTATAGATGACATCCCACACCGTAGCAGCATAGCCTTAATGTCATTATTATAGATGACATCCCACACCGTAGCAGCATAGCCTTATGTCATTATTATAGATGACATCCCACACCGTAGCAGCATAGCCTTTATGTCATTATTATAGATGACATCCCACACCGTAGCAGCATAGCCTTTATGTCATTATTATAGATGACATCCCACACCGTAGCAGCATAGCCTTAATGTCATTATTATAGATGACATCCCACACCGTAGCAGCATAGCCTTTATGTCATTATTATAGATGACATCCCACACCGTAGCAGCATAGCCTTAATGTCATTATTATAGATGACATCCCACACCGTAGCAGCATAGCCTTTATGTCATTATTATAGATGACATCCCACACCGTAGCAGCATAGCCTTAATGTCATTATTATAGATGACATCCCACACCGTAGCAGCATAGCCTTAATGTCATTATTATAGATGACATCCCACACCGTAGCAGCATAGCCTTTATGTCATTATTATAGATGACATCCCACACCGTAGCAGCATAGCCTTAATGTCATTATTATAGATGACATCCCACACCGTAGCAGCATAGCCTTAATGTCATTATTATAGATGACATCCCACACCGTAGCAGCATAGCCTTTATGTCATTATTATAGATGACATCCCACACCGTAGCAGCATAGCCTTTATGTCATTATTATAGATGACATCCCACACCGTAGCAGCATAGCCTTAATGTCATTATTATAGATGACATCCCACACCGTAGCAGCATAGCCTTAATGTCATTATTATAGATGACATCCCACACCGTAGCAGCATAGCCTTTATGTCATTATTATAGATGACATCCCACACCGTAGCAGCATAGCCTTTATGTCATTATTATAGATGACATCCCACACCGTAGCAGCATAGCCTTTATGTCATTATTATAGATGACATCCCACACCGTAGCAGCATAGCCTTTATGTCATTATTATAGATGACATCCCACACCGTAGCAGCATAGCCTTAATGTCATTATTATAGATGACATCCCACACCGTAGCAGCATAGCCTTAATGTCATTATTATAGATGACATCCCACACCGTAGCAGCATAGCCTTATGTCATTATTATAGATGACATCCCACACCGTAGCAGCATAGCCTTAATGTCATTATTATAGATGACATCCCACACCGTAGCAGCATAGCCTTATGTCATTATTATAGATGACATCCCACACCGTAGCAGCATAGCCTTAATGTCATTATTATAGATGACATCCCACACCGTAGCAGCATAGCCTTAATGTCATTATTATAGATGACATCCCACACCGTAGCAGCATAGCCTTAATGTCATTATTATAGATGACATCCCACACCGTAGCAGCATAGCCTTAATGTCATTATTATAGATGACATCCCACACCGTAGCAGCATAGCCTTAATGTCATTATTATAGATGACATCCCACACCGTAGCAGCATAGCCTTAATGTCATTATTATAGATGACATCCCACACCGTAGCAGCATAGCCTTAATGTCATTATTATAGATGACATCCCACACCGTAGCAGCATAGCCTTATGTCATTATTATAGATGACATCCCACACCGTAGCAGCATAGCCTTTATGTCATTATTATAGATGACATCCCACACCGTAGCAGCATAGCCTTTATGTCATTATTATAGATGACATCCCACACCGTAGCAGCATAGCCTTAATGTCATTATTATAGATGACATCCCACACCGTAGCAGCATAGCCTTAATGTCATTATTATAGATGACATCCCACACCGTAGCAGCATAGCCTTAATGTCATTATTATAGATGACATCCCACACCGTAGCAGCATAGCCTTTATGTCATTATTATAGATGACATCCCACACCGTAGCAGCATAGCCTTTATGTCATTATTATAGATGACATCCCACACCGTAGCAGCATAGCCTTTATGTCATTATTATAGATGACATCCCACACCGTAGCAGCATAGCCTTTATGTCATTATTATAGATGACATCCCACACCGTAGCAGCATAGCCTTAATGTCATTATTATAGATGACATCCCACACCGTAGCAGCATAGCCTTTATGTCATTATTATAGATGACATCCCACACCGTAGCAGCATAGCCTTATGTCATTATTATAGATGACATCCCACACCGTAGCAGCATAGCCTTAATGTCATTATTATAGATGACATCCCACACCGTAGCAGCATAGCCTTAATGTCATTATTATAGATGACATCCCACACCGTAGCAGCATAGCCTTTATGTCATTATTATAGATGACATCCCACACCGTAGCAGCATAGCCTTAATGTCATTATTATAGATGACATCCCACACCGTAGCAGCATAGCCTTTATGTCATTATTATAGATGACATCCCACACCGTAGCAGCATAGCCTTTATGTCATTATTATAGATGACATCCCACACCGTAGCAGCATAGCCTTTATGTCATTATTATAGATGACATCCCACACCGTAGCAGCATAGCCTTAATGTCATTATTATAGATGACATCCCACACCGTAGCAGCATAGCCTTTATGTCATTATTATAGATGACATCCCACACCGTAGCAGCATAGCCTTAATGTCATTATTATAGATGACATCCCACACCGTAGCAGCATAGCCTTAATGTCATTATTATAGATGACATCCCACACCGTAGCAGCATAGCCTTTATGTCATTATTATAGATGACATCCCACACCGTAGCAGCATAGCCTTAATGTCATTATTATAGATGACATCCCACACCGTAGCAGCATAGCCTTAATGTCATTATTATAGATGACATCCCACACCGTAGCAGCATAGCCTTAATGTCATTATTATAGATGACATCCCACACCGTAGCAGCATAGCCTTAATGTCATTATTATAGATGACATCCCACACCGTAGCAGCATAGCCTTTGTCATTATTATAGATGACATCCCACACCGTAGCAGCATAGCCTTTATGTCATTATTATAGATGACATCCCACACCGTAGCAGCATAGCCTTATGTCATTATTATAGATGACATCCCACACCGTAGCAGCATAGCCTTAATGTCATTATTATAGATGACATCCCACACCGTAGCAGCATAGCCTTATGTCATTATTATAGATGACATCCCACACCGTAGCAGCATAGCCTTAATGTCATTATTATAGATGACATCCCACACCGTAGCAGCATAGCCTTAATGTCATTATTATAGATGACATCCCACACCGTAGCAGCATAGCCTTAATGTCATTATTATAGATGACATCCCACACCGTAGCACGTAGCAGCATAGCCTTTATGTCATTATTATAGATGACATCCCACACCGTAGCAGCATAGCCTTATGTCATTATTATAGATGACATCCCACACCGTAGCAGCATAGCCTTTATGTCATTATTATAGATGACATCCCACACCGTAGCAGCATAGCCTTTATGTCATTATTATAGATGACATCCCACACCGTAGCAGCATAGCCTTAATGTCATTATTATAGATGACATCCCACACCGTAGCAGCATAGCCTTAATGTCATTATTATAGATGACATCCCACACCGTAGCAGCATAGCCTTTATGTCATTATTATAGATGACATCCCACACCGTAGCAGCATAGCCTTTATGTCATTATTATAGATGACATCCCACACCGTAGCAGCATAGCCTTAATGTCATTATTATAGATGACATCCCACACCGTAGCAGCATAGCCTTAATGTCATTATTATAGATGACATCCCACACCGTAGCAGCATAGCCTTAATGTCATTATTATAGATGACATCCCACACCGTAGCAGCATAGCCTTAATGTCATTATTATAGATGACATCCCACACCGTAGCAGCATAGCCTTAATGTCATTATTATAGATGACATCCCACACCGTAGCAGTAGCAGCATAGCCTTTATGTCATTATTATAGATGACATCCCACACCGTAGCAGCATAGCCTTTATGTCATTATTATAGATGACATCCCACACCGTAGCAGCATAGCCTTAATGTCATTATTATAGATGACATCCCACACCGTAGCAGCATAGCCTTAATGTCATTATTATAGATGACATCCCACACCGTAGCAGCATAGCCTTAATGTCATTATTATAGATGACATCCCACACCGTAGCAGCATAGCCTTAATGTCATTATTATAGATGACATCCCACACCGTAGCAGCATAGCCTTAATGTCATTATTATAGATGACATCCCACACCGTAGCAGCATAGCCTTTATGTCATTATTATAGATGACATCCCACACCGTAGCAGCATAGCCTTAATGTCATTATTATAGATGACATCCCACACCGTAGCAGCATAGCCTTTATGTCATTATTATAGATGACATCCCACACCGTAGCAGCATAGCCTTAATGTCATTATTATAGATGACATCCCACACCGTAGCAGCATAGCCTTTATGTCATTATTATAGATGACATCCCACACCGTAGCAGCATAGCCTTAATGTCATTATTATAGATGACATCCCACACCGTAGCAGCATAGCCTTAATGTCATTATTATAGATGACATCCCACACCGTAGCACGTAGCAGCATAGCCTTTGTGTCATTATTATAGATGACATCCCACACCGTAGCAGCATAGCCTTAATGTCATTATTATAGATGACATCCCACACCGTAGCAGCATAGCCTTAATGTCATTATTATAGATGACATCCCACACCGTAGCAGCATAGCCTTAATGTCATTATTATAGATGACATCCCACACCGTAGCAGCATAGCCTTAATGTCATTATTATAGATGACATCCCACACCGTAGCACGTAGCAGCATAGCCTTTGTGTCATTATTATAGATGACATCCCACACCGTAGCAGCATAGCCTTAATGTCATTATTATAGATGACATCCCACACCGTAGCAGCATAGCCTTTATGTCATTATTATAGATGACATCCCACACCGTAGCAGCATAGCCTTTATGTCATTATTATAGATGACATCCCACACCGTAGCAGCATAGCCTTTATGTCATTATTATAGATGACATCCCACACCGTAGCAGCATAGCCTTAATGTCATTATTATAGATGACATCCCACACCGTAGCAGCATAGCCTTAATGTCATTATTATAGATGACATCCCACACCGTAGCAGCATAGCCTTAATGTCATTATTATAGATGACATCCCACACCGTAGCAGCATAGCCTTTATGTCATTATTATAGATGACATCCCACACCGTAGCAGCATAGCCTTTATGTCATTATTATAGATGACATCCCACACCGTAGCAGCATAGCCTTTATGTCATTATTATAGATGACATCCCACACCGTAGCAGCATAGCCTTAATGTCATTATTATAGATGACATCCCACACCGTAGCAGCATAGCCTTAATGTCATTATTATAGATGACATCCCACACCGTAGCAGCATAGCCTTAATGTCATTATTATAGATGACATCCCACACCGTAGCAGCATAGCCTTATGTCATTATTATAGATGACATCCCACACCGTAGCAGCATAGCCTTATGTCATTATTATAGATGACATCCCACACCGTAGCAGCATAGCCTTTATGTCATTATTATAGATGACATCCCACACCGTAGCAGCATAGCCTTATGTCATTATTATAGATGACATCCCACACCGTAGCAGCATAGCCTTTATGTCATTATTATAGATGACATCCCACACCGTAGCAGCATAGCCTTAATGTCATTATTATAGATGACATCACACACCGTAGCAGCATAGCCTTAATGTCATTATTATAGATGACATCCCACACCGTAGCAGCATAGCCTTAATGTCATTATTATAGATGACATCCCACACCGTAGCAGCATAGCCTTAATGTCATTATTATAGATGACATCCCACACCGTAGCAGCATAGCCTTTATGTCATTATTATAGATGACATCCCACACCGTAGCAGCATAGCCTTAATGTCATTATTATAGATGACATCCCACACCGTAGCAGCATAGCCTTAATGTCATTATTATAGATGACATCCCACACCGTAGCAGCATAGCCTTAATGTCATTATTATAGATGACATCCCACACCGTAGCAGCATAGCCTTTATGTCATTATTATAGATGACATCCCACACCGTAGCAGCATAGCCTTTATGTCATTATTATAGATGACATCCCACACCGTAGCAGCATAGCCTTAATGTCATTATTATAGATGACATCCCACACCGTAGCAGCAGCATAGCCTTTGTGTCATTATTATAGATGACATCCCACACCGTAGCAGCATAGCCTTTATGTCATTATTATAGATGACATCCCACACCGTAGCCGTAGCAGCATAGCCTTTATGTCATTATTATAGATGACATCCCACACCGTAGCAGCATAGCCTTTATGTCATTATTATAGATGACATCCCACACCGTAGCAGCATAGCCTTTGTCATTATTATAGATGACATCCCACACCGTAGCAGCATAGCCTTTATGTCATTATTATAGATGACATCCCACACCGTAGCAGCATAGCCTTAATGTCATTATTATAGATGACATCCCACACCGTAGCAGCATAGCCTTTATGTCATTATTATAGATGACATCCCACACCGTAGCAGCATAGCCTTTATGTCATTATTATAGATGACATCCACACCGTAGCAGCATAGCCTTTATGTCATTATTATAGATGACATCCCACACCGTAGCAGCATAGCCTTTATGTCATTATTATAGATGACATCCCACACCGTAGCAGCATAGCCTTAATGTCATTATTATAGATGACATCCCACACCGTAGCAGCATAGCCTTAATGTCATTATTATAGATGACATCCCACACCGTAGCAGCATAGCCTTATGTCATTATTATAGATGACATCCCACACCGTAGCAGCATAGCCTTAATGTCATTATTATAGATGACATCCCACACCGTAGCAGCATAGCCTTAATGTCATTATTATAGATGACATCCCACACCGTAGCAGCATAGCCTTATGTCATTATTATAGATGACATCCCACACCGTAGCAGCATAGCCTTTATGTCATTATTATAGATGACATCCCACACCGTAGCAGCATAGCCTTTATGTCATTATTATAGATGACATCCCACACCGTAGCAGCATAGCCTTTATGTCATTATTATAGATGACATCCCACACCGTAGCAGCATAGCCTTTATGTCATTATTATAGATGACATCCCACACCGTAGCAGCATAGCCTTATGTCATTATTATAGATGACATCCCACACCGTAGCAGCATAGCCTTTATGTCATTATTATAGATGACATCCCACACCGTAGCAGCATAGCCTTTATGTCATTATTATAGATGACATCCCACACCGTAGCAGCATAGCCTTTATGTCATTATTATAGATGACATCCCACACCGTAGCAGCATAGCCTTAATGTCATTATTATAGATGACATCCCACACCGTAGCAGCATAGCCTTAATGTCATTATTATAGATGACATCCCACCGTAGCCGTAGCAGCATAGCCTTATGTCATTATTATAGATGACATCCCACACCGTAGCAGCATAGCCTTAATGTCATTATTATAGATGACATCCCACAGCACGTAGCAGCATAGCCTTTATGTCATTATTATAGATGACATCCCACACCGTAGCAGCATAGCCTTTATGTCATTATTATAGATGACATCCCACACCGTAGCAGCATAGCCTTTATGTCATTATTATAGATGACATCCCACACCGTAGCAGCATAGCCTTTATGTCATTATTATAGATGACATCCCACACCGTAGCAGCATAGCCTTATGTCATTATTATAGATGACATCCCACACCGTAGCAGCATAGCCTTTATGTCATTATTATAGATGACATCCCACACCGTAGCAGCATAGCCTTTATGTCATTATTATAGATGACATCCCACACCGTAGCAGCATAGCCTTTATGTCATTATTATAGATGACATCCCACACCGTAGCAGCATAGCCTTTATGTCATTATTATAGATGACATCCCACACCGTAGCAGCATAGCCTTATGTCATTATTATAGATGACATCCCACACCGTAGCAGCATAGCCTTTATGTCATTATTATAGATGACATCCCACACCGTAGCAGCATAGCCTTAATGTCATTATTATAGATGACATCCCACACCGTAGCAGCATAGCCTTTATGTCATTATTATAGATGACATCCCACACCGTAGAGATGTGTATAAGAGACAGTAGCAGCATAGCCTTAATGTCATTATTATAGATGACATCCCACACCGTAGCAGCATAGCCTTTATGTCATTATTATAGATGACATCCCACACCGTAGCAGCATAGCCTTTATGTCATTATTATAGATGACATCCCACACCGTAGCAGCATAGCCTTTATGTCATTATTATAGATGACATCCCACACCGTAGCAGCATAGCCTTAATGTCATTATTATAGATGACATCCCACACCGTAGCAGCATAGCCTTTATGTCATTATTATAGATGACATCCCACACCGTAGCAGCATAGCCTTAATGTCATTATTATAGATGACATCCCACACCGTAGCAGCATAGCCTTATGTCATTATTATAGATGACATCCCACACCGTAGCAGCATAGCCTTATGTCATTATTATAGATGACATCCCACACCGTAGCAGCATAGCCTTAATGTCATTATTATAGATGACATCCACACCGTAGCAGCATAGCCTTTATGTCATTATTATAGATGACATCCCACACCGTAGCAGCATAGCCTTAATGTCATTATTATAGATGACATCCCACACCGTAGCAGCATAGCCTTAATGTCATTATTATAGATGACATCCCACACCGTAGCACGTAGCAGCATAGCCTTTGTGTCATTATTATAGATGACATCCCACACCGTAGCAGCATAGCCTTAATGTCATTATTATAGATGACATCCCACACCGTAGCACGTAGCAGCATAGCCTTTGTGTCATTATTATAGATGACATCCCACACCGTAGCAGCATAGCCTTTATGTCATTATTATAGATGACATCACACACCGTAGCAGCATAGCCTTATGTCATTATTATAGATGACATCCCACACCGTAGCAGCATAGCCTTTATGTCATTATTATAGATGACATCCCACACCGTAGCAGCATAGCCTTATGTCATTATTATAGATGACATCCCACACCGTAGCAGCATAGCCTTTATGTCATTATTATAGATGACATCCCACACCGTAGCAGCATAGCCTTAATGTCATTATTATAGATGACATCCCACACCGTAGCAGCATAGCCTTATGTCATTATTATAGATGACATCCCACACCGTAGCAGCATAGCCTTAATGTCATTATTATAGATGACATCCCACACCGTAGCAGCATAGCCTTTATGTCATTATTATAGATGACATCCCACACCGTAGCAGCATAGCCTTAATGTCATTATTATAGATGACATCCCACACCGTAGCAGCATAGCCTTTGTCATTATTATAGATGACATCCCACACCGTAGCAGCATAGCTTTATGTCATTATTATAGATGACATCCCACACCGTAGCAGCATAGCCTTATGTCATTATTATAGATGACATCCCACACCGTAGCAGCATAGCCTTAATGTCATTATTATAGATGACATCCCACACCGTAGCAGCAGCATAGCCTTTATGTCATTATTATAGATGACATCCCACACCGTAGCAGCATAGCCTTAATGTCATTATTATAGATGACATCCCACACCGTAGCACGTAGCAGCATAGCCTTTATGTCATTATTATAGATGACATCCCACACCGTAGCAGCATAGCCTTTATGTCATTATTATAGATGACATCCCACACCGTAGCAGCATAGCCTTTATGTCATTATTATAGATGACATCCACACCACGTAGCAGCATAGCCTTTATGTCATTATTATAGATGACATCCCACACCGTAGCAGCATAGCCTTTATGTCATTATTATAGATGACATCCCACACCGTAGCAGCATAGCCTTTATGTCATTATTATAGATGACATCACACACCGTAGCAGCATAGCCTTTATGTCATTATTATAGATGACATCCCACACCGTAGCAGCATAGCCTTAATGTCATTATTATAGATGACATCCCACACCCGTAGCAGCATAGCCTTTATGTCATTATTATAGATGACATCCCACACCGTAGCAGCATAGCCTTATGTCATTATTATAGATGACATCCCACACCGTAGCACGTAGCAGCATAGCCTTTATGTCATTATTATAGATGACATCCCACACCGTAGCAGCATAGCCTTTATGTCATTATTATAGATGACATCCCACACCGTAGCAGCATAGCCTTAATGTCATTATTATAGATGACATCCCACACCGTAGCAGCATAGCCTTTATGTCATTATTATAGATGACATCCCACACCGTAGCAGCATAGCCTTAATGTCATTATTATAGATGACATCCCACACCGTAGCAGCATAGCCTTTATGTCATTATTATAGATGACATCCCACACCGTAGCAGCATAGCCTTTATGTCATTATTATAGATGACATCACACACCGTAGCAGCATAGCCTTATGTCATTATTATAGATGACATCACACACCGTAGCACGTAGCAGCATAGCTTTGTGTCATTATTATAGATGACATCCCACACCGTAGCAGCATAGCCTTTATGTCATTATTATAGATGACATCCACACCGTAGCAGCATAGCCTTTATGTCATTATTATAGATGACATCCCACACCGTAGCAGCATAGCCTTTATGTCATTATTATAGATGACATAACCACACCGTAGCAGCATAGCCTTAATGTCATTATTATAGATGACATCCCACACCGTAGCACGTAGCAGCATAGCCTTTATGTCATTATTATAGATGACATCCCACACCGTAGCAGCATAGCCTTAATGTCATTATTATAGATGACATCCCACACCGTAGCAGCATAGCCTTAATGTCATTATTATAGATGACATCACACCGTAGCACGTAGCAGCATAGCCTTTGTGTCATTATTATAGATGACATCCCACACCGTAGCAGCATAGCCTTAATGTCATTATTATAGATGACATCCCACACCGTAGCACGTAGCAGCATAGCCTTGTGTCATTATTATAGATGACATCCCACACCGTAGCAGCATAGCCTTTATGTCATTATTATAGATGACATCCCACCGTAGCAGCATAGCCTTTATGTCATTATTATAGATGACATCCCACACCGTAGCAGCATAGCCTTTATGTCATTATTATAGATGACATCCCACACCGTAGCAGCATAGCCTTTATGTCATTATTATAGATGACATCACACCGTAGCAGCATAGCCTTATGTCATTATTATAGATGACATCCCACACCGTAGCAGCATAGCCTTAATGTCATTATTATAGATGACATCCCACACCGTAGCAGCATAGCTTTATGTCATTATTATAGATGACATCACACACCGTAGCAGCATAGCCTTAATGTCATTATTATAGATGACATCCCACACCGTAGCAGCATAGCCTTTATGTCATTATTATAGATGACATCCCACACCGTAGCAGCATAGCCTTAATGTCATTATTATAGATGACATCCCACACCGTAGCAGCATAGCCTTTATGTCATTATTATAGATGACATCCCACACCGTAGCAGCATAGCCTTATGTCATTATTATAGATGACATCCCACACCGTAGCAGCATAGCCTTAATGTCATTATTATAGATGACATCCACACCGTAGCAGCATAGCCTTTATGTCATTATTATAGATGACATCCCACACCGTAGCAGCATAGCCTTTATGTCATTATTATAGATGACATCCCACACCGTAGCAGCATAGCCTTATGTCATTATTATAGATGACATCCCACACCGTAGCAGCATAGCCTTTATGTCATTATTATAGATGACATCCACACCGTAGCAGCATAGCCTTTATGTCATTATTATAGATGACATCCACACACCGTAGCAGCATAGCCTTTATGTCATTATTATAGATGACATCCACACCGTAGCAGCATAGCCTTTATGTCATTATTATAGATGACATCCCACACCGTAGCAGCATAGCCTTAATGTCATTATTATAGATGACATCCCACACGTAGCAGCATAGCCTTAATGTCATTATATAGATGACATCCCACACCGTAGCAGCATAGCCTTTATGTCATTATTATAGATGACATCCCACACCGTAGCAGCATAGCCTTTATGTCATTATTATAGATGACATCCACACCGTAGCAGCATAGCCTTAATGTCATTATTATAGATGAATCCCACACCGTAGCAGCATAGCCTTTATGTCATTATTATAGATGACATCCCACACCGTAGCAGCATAGCCTTTATGTCATTATTATAGATGACATCCCACACCGTAGCAGCATAGCCTTTGTGTCATTATTATAGATGACATCCCACACCGTAGCAGCATAGCCTTTATGTCATTATTATAGATGACATCCACACCGTAGCAGCATAGCCTTAATGTCATTATTATAGATGACATCCCACACCGTAGCAGCATAGCCTTAATGTCATTATTATAGATGACATCCCACACCGTACAGTAGCAGCATAGCCTTAATGTCATTATTATAGATGACATCCCACACCGTAGCAGCATAGCCTAATGTCATTATTATAGATGACATCCACACCGTACACGTAGCAGCATAGCCTTTGTGTCATTAATTATAGATGACATCCCACACCGTAGCAGCATAGCCTTTATGTCATTATTATAGATGAATCCCACACCGTAGCAGCATAGCCTTTATGTCATTATTATAGATGACATCCCACACCGTAGCAGCATAGCCTTTATGTCATTATTATAGATGACATCCCACACCGTAGCAGCATAGCCTTTAATGTCATTATTATAGATGACATCACACACCGTAGCAGCATAGCCTTATGTCATTATTATAGATGACATCCCACACCGTAGCAGCATAGCCTTTAATGTCATTATTATAGATGACATCCCACACCGTAGCAGCATAGCCTTAATGTCATTATTATAGATGACATCCCACACCGTAGCACGTAGCAGCATAGCCTTTGTGTCATTATTATAGATGACATCCCACACCATAGCAGCATAGCCTTTATGTCATTATTATAGATGACATCCCACACCGTAGCACGTAGCAGCATAGCCTTTGTCATTATTATAGATGACATCCCACACCGTAGCAGCATAGCCTTTATGTCATTATTATAGATGACATCCCACACCGTAGCAGCATAGCCTTAATGTCATTATTATAGATGACATCCCACACGTAGCACGTAGCAGCATAGCCTTTGTGTCATTATTATAGATGACATCCCACACCGTAGCAGCATAGCCTTATGTCATTATTATAGATGACATCCCACACCGTAGCAGCATAGCCTTTATGTCATTATTATAGATGACATCCCACACCGTAGCAGCATAGCTTTATGTCATTATTATAGATGACATCCCACACCGTAGCAGCATAGCCTTTATGTCATTATTATAGATGACATCACACACCGTAGCAGCATAGCCTTTATGTCATTATTATAGATGACATCCCACACCGTAGCAGCATAGCCTTTATGTCATTATTATAGATGACATCACACACCGTAGCAGCATAGCTTTATGTCATTATTATAGATGACATCCCACCCGTAGCAGCATAGCCTTTTAGTCATTATTATAGATGACATCCCACACCGTAGCAGCATAGCCTTTATGTCATTATTATAGATGACATCACACACCGTAGCAGCATAGCCTTTATGTCATTATTATAGATGACATCACCACGTAGCAGCATAGCCTTAATGTCATTATTATAGATGACATCCCCACACCGTAGCAGCATAGCCTTATGTCATTATTATAGATGACATCCCACACCGTAGCAGCATAGCCTTATGTCATTATTATAGATGACATAACACACCGTAGCAGCATAGCCTTATGTCATTATTATAGATGACATCCCACACCGTAGCACATAGCAGCATAGCCTTTGTGTCATTATTATAGATGACATCCCACACCGTAGCAGCATAGCCTTTATGTCATTATTATAGATGACATCCCACACCGTAGCAGCATAGCCTTTATGTCATTATTATAGATGACATCCCACACCGTAGCAGCATAGCCTTAATGTCATTATTATAGATGACATCCCACACCGTAGCAGCATAGCCTTAATTTCATTATTATAGATGACATCCCACACCGTAGCAGCATAGCCTTATGTCATTATTATAGATGACATCCCACACCGTAGCAGCATAGCCTTTGTGTCATTATTATAGATGACATCCCACACCATAGCAGCAGCCTTAATGTCATTATTATAGATGACATCCCACACCGTAGCACGTAGCAGCATAGCCTTTGTGTCATTATTATAGATGACATCCCACACCATAGCAGCATAGCCTTAATGTGATTATTATAGATGACATCGCACACCGTAGCACGTAGCAGCATAGCCTTTGTGTCATTATTATAGATGACATCCCACACCGTAGCAGCATAGCCTTTATGTCATTATTATAGATGACATCCACACCGTAGCAGCATAGCCTTATGTCATATTATAGATGACATCCACACACCGTAGCAGCATAGCCTTTATGTCATTATTATAGATGACATCCCACACCGTAGCAGCATAGCCTTTATGTCATTATTATAGATGACATTCACAACCGTAGCAGCATAGCCTTATGTCATTATAGATGACATCCCACACCGTAGCAGCACATAGCAGCATAGCAATTGTTAATTATTATAGATGACATCCCACACCGTAGCAGCATAGCCTTTATGTCATTATTATAGATGACATCCCACACCGTAGCAGCATAGCCTTTATGTCATATTATAGATGACATCACCATCGTAGCAGCATAGCCTTTATGTCATTATTATAGATGACATCCCACACCGTAGCAGCATAGCCTTAATGTCATTATTATAGATGACATCCCACACCGTAGCAGCATAGCCTTTATGTCATATTATAGATGACATCCACACCGTAGCAGCATAGCCTTATGTCATTATTATAGATGACATCCACACCGTAGCAGCATAGCCTTATGTCATTATATAGATGACATCCCACACCGTAGCAGCATAGCCTTATGTCATTATTATAGATGACATCCCACACCGTAGCAGCATAGCCTTAATGTCATATTATAGATGACATCCCACACCGTAGCACATAGAGCATAGCCTTTTGTCAATTTATAGATGACAACCCACACCGTAGCAGCATAGCCTTTATGTCATTATTATAGATGACATCAACACCGTAGCAGCATAGCCTTATGTCATTATTATAGATGACATCCCACACCGTAGCAGCATAGCCTTTATGTCATTATTATAGATGACATCACCACGTAGTAGCAGCATAGCCTTTATGTCATTATTATAGATGACATCACACACCGTAGCAGCATAGCCTTTATGTCATTATTATAGATGACATCCCACACCGTAGCAGCATAGCCTTAATGTCATTATATAGATGACATCCCACACCGTAGCAGTAGCAGCATAGCCTTTGTGTCATTATTATAGATGACATCCCACACCGTAGCAGCATAGCCTTTATGTCATTATTATAGATGACATCCCACACCGTAGCCGTAGCAGCATAGCCTTTGTGTCATTATTATAGATGACATCCCACACCGTAGCAGCATAGCCTTAATGTCATTATTATAGATGACATCCCACACCGTAGCCGTATAGCATAGCCTAGGTCATTATTATAGATGACATCCCACACCGTAGCAGCATAGCCTTTATGTCATTATTATAGATGACATCCCACACCGTAGCAGCATAGCCTTTATGTCATTATTATAGATGACACACACACCGTAGCAGCATAGCCTTTAGTCATTATTATAGGTGACATCCCAACCGTAGCAGCATAGCCTTAATGTCATTATTATAGATGACATCACACACCGTAGCAGCATAGCCTTTATGTCATTATTATAGATGACATCACACACCAGCAGCATAGCCTTAATGTCATTATATAGGTGACATCCCACACCGTAGCAGCATAGCCTTTATGTCATTATTATAGATGACATCCACACCCTTAGCAGCATAGCCTTTATGTCATTATTTAGATGACATCCACACCGTAGCAGCATAGCCTTAATGTCATTATTAAGATGACATCTCACACCGTAGCAGCATAGCCTTAATGTCATTATTATAGATGACATCACACGTACACGTAGCAGCATAGCCTTTGTGTCATTATTATAGATGACATCCCACACCGTAGCAGCATAGCCTTATGTCATTATTATAGATGACATCCCACCCGTAGCAGCATAGCCTTAAAGTCATTATTATAGATGACATCCCACACGTAGCAGCATAGCCTTAATGTCATTATTATAGATGACATCCCACACCGTAGCACGTAGCAGATAGCCTTGTGTCATTATTATAGATGACATCCCACACCGTAGCAGCATAGCCTTATGTATTATAGATGACATCCCAACCGTAGCAGTGCGCATAGCCTTTGTGTCATTAATATAGATGACCTCACACACCGTAGCAGCATAGCCTTTATGTCATTATTATAGATGACATCCCACAACGTATAGCATAGCCTTATGTCATTATTATAGATGACATCACACACCGTAGCCGCATAGCCTTTATGTCATATTATAGATGACATCCCACACCGTAGCAGCATAGCCTTTATGTCATTATTATAGATGACATCACACACGTAGCAGCATAGCCTTATGTCATTATATAGATGACATCACACACGTAGCAGCATAGCCTTATGTCATATTATAGATGACATCCCACACCGTAGCAGCATAGCCTTAATGTCATTATTATAGATGACATCCCACTCCGTAGCAGTAGAAGCATAGCCTTTATGTCATTATTATAGATGACACCCACACGTAGCAGCATAGCCTTTATGCATTATTATAGATGACATCCCACACCGTAGCAGTAGCAATAGCCTTATGTCATTATTATAGATGACATCCACACCGTAGCAGCATAGCCTTTATGTCATTATATAGATGACATCACAACCGTAGCAGCATAGCCTTAATGTCATTAGTATAGATGACATCCCACACCGTAGCAGCATAGCCTTAATGTCATTATTATAGATGACATCCCACACCGTAGCAGCATAGCCTATGTCATTATTATAGATGACATCCCTACCGTAGCACGTAGCAGCATAGCCTTTGTGTCATTATTATAGATGACATCCACACCGTAGCAGCATAGCCT
>NW_022263349.1:0-30000 GCF_002021735.2 Oncorhynchus kisutch
ACAAAATTGAGATGAGAGTGATGCTGCCCATTAGGCTCAGACCCCCATGTTTTTCTCCCATCTGTAAACTTATACTGCCCATTAGGCTCAGACCCCCATGTTTTTCTCCCATCTGTAAACGTATACTGCCCATTAGGCTCAGACCCCCATGTTTTTCTCCCATCTGTAAACTTATACTGCCCATTAGGCTCAGACCCCCATGTTTTTCTCCCATCTGTAAACTTATACTGCCCATTAGGCTCAGACCCCCATGTTTTTCTCCCATCTGTAAACTTATACTGCCCATTAGGCTCAGACCCCCATGTTTTTCTCCCATCTGTAAACTTATACTGCCCATTAGGCTCAGACCCCCATGTTTTTCTCCCATCTGTAAACTTATACTGCCCATTAGGCTCAGACCCCCATGTTTTTCTCCCATCTGTAAACTTATACTGCCCATTAGGCTCAGACCCCCCCATGTTTTTCTCCCATCTGTAAACTTATACTGCCCATTAGGCTCAGACCCCCATGTTTTTCTCCCCATCTGTAAACTTATACTGCCATTAGGCTCAGACCCCCCATGTTTTTCTCCATCTGTAAACTTATACTGCCCATTAGCTCAGACCCCATGTTTTCTCCCATCTGTAAACTTATACTGCCCATTAGGCTCAGACCCCCATGTTTTTCTCCCATCTGTAAACTTATACTGCCATTAGGCTCAGACCCCCATGTTTTTCTCCCCATCTGTAAACTTATACTGCCCATTAACTGATATATATATATTTTTTACATGTATCTGTTATTTTCCAGGTAAGTTGACTGAGAACACATCTTCATTTACAGCAACGACCTGGTGAAGAGTTACAGGGGAGAGGAGGGGGATGAATGAGCCATTTGTACTGGGGATTATTAGGCAGCCATGATGGTTTGATGGGCAGATTAGGAATTTAGCCAGGACACCAGGGTTAACACCCTAGTCTTACAACAAGTGCCATGGGATATTTAATGACCTCAGAGGATCAGGAAACCTGTTTAACGTCCCATCAGAAAGACAGCACCCAGTCTCCCCAATCACTGCGCTGGGGCATTGGGATATGTTTTAGACCAGAGGAAAGAGTGCTCCTACTGGCCCTCCAACACCATTTCCAGCAGCATCTGGTCTACCCATCCAGGACCAACCCTGCTTAGCTTCAGAAGCAAGCCAGCATTGGTATGCAGGGTGGTATGCTGCTGGCTAATGAACCACACATGACATGCAAATTTTTTCCACTGTTTATGACAACACTAACTGATGTTTAGAATGATTGGAGAGAATTTACTGTGCTGTGTAGAACGTGTTGTGAACGAATAGGCCTGAGTTTTTCCAGACCAGGTCAGGTTAAAAGGTCAGGAAAACCTCCAGGCTCAAGTTACACAATATGGAAGTAGGTGTAGTATTCCATGTGATTTAATGCAATTTTATGATACCATAATAGTGGGACCTGATCATTGACTGTAAGGATAAGTATATTGAAATATTATTATTTTATTTGTTTATTTGTTAATATAATTGTTGTTATTGTTTATTGTACATATACAGACAAATCCTTTATTTATCCTCTTAAAATAAGACAGACAAGGAGATTCTTAAAACCTCTCTGGGATATGTGGGAAGGTAGCGTACCAACTGGCCAACATCCAGTTGGGTGCCAAATTCAAATAAATTACTATAAAAATAAAAATTTCATGAAATCACACATTCAATATACCAAATTAAAGATATACGTCAGATTTCAAAAATGCTTTACGGCGAAAGCTATTATCGGAGGATAGCACCCCAGTAAACAAACACAGACCATCATATTTCAACCCTCCAGGCGCGACACAAAACGCAGAAATAAAAATATAATTCATGCCTTACCTTTGCCTTACCTTTGACGAGCTTCTTCTGTTGGCACTCCAATATGTCCCATAAACATCACAAATTGTTAGATTAATTCCGTCGATATATATCCAAAATGTCAATTTATTTGGCGCGTTTGATCCAGAAAAACACCGGTTCCAACTTGCGCAACATGACTACAAAATATCTCAAAAGTTACCTGTAAGCTTTGTCCAAACATTTGAAACTACTTTTGTAATACATCTTTCAGTATTTTTTACGTAAATAATCAATAACATTGAAGATGGGTTATACTGTGTTCAATACGGAGGAAAACAAAGTGGAGCTTTCAGGTCACGCGCCTCTAACAAAGTGTACACTTCCCTCTACCCTCATTCTGAACAGTGTTACTTCTTCTTCAATTGGTTGAGGAAAAACCTCAACCAATTTCTAAAGACTGTTGACATCCAGTGGAATCGATTGGAACTGCAGGAACGTCGATTAGAAATCTGGATTCCCAATGAAAGCTCATTGAAAAGAGAGTGACCTCAAAAAAATAAAAATCTGAACAGTTTGTCCTCGGGGTTTCGCTTGCTAAATAAGTTCTGTTATACTCGCAGACATGATTCAGACAGTTTTAGAAACTTCAGAGTGTTTTCTATCCAAATCTACTAATAATATGCATATCATAGCTTCTGGGTCTTAGTAGCAGGCTGTTTACTTTGGACATGCTTTTCATCCGGATGTGAAAATACTGCCCCTGTCACAAATAAGTGTTTAATGGACCACATCTGACATGCACATGTTTGCCACTGGTTATGACAACACTAAGTGATGTTTAGAGAATGTGCTGTGTTGTGAAGAATGTTTTGTGGATGGATAGGTCCCGAGTTTTCAGACCAGGTCATATTCTTTACTTATACTCTTTAAGACAGACAGACAAGGAGAGCCATAAATATGCATTTATTTTCATCAACCCAACAATACCTACATTGTAACTTTTAAGCACAATCATCATCCATAATTTCAATAAAAAACGCATGTGAATGCCAATAAAATAAAATGACACTAATGACACCAATGACACCAGGTCTATTTACAAACAAAGATTCAATACAAAACCGTACTATATCACGCTTGACATTTAAAGGCAATTTCCAATATAGCCGACACGTGCAGCGTTTACCTTGAATGCTATCTCCACAACCGCATTGTCTACAAGCGCGATCGGTTTAAATCCTGGCCCAAATTTCACAATAATTTTGCTATATGTGGGCGATTTGAGGAGTTCTTGGGTTGGTTTTCACTGTGTGGGTACATAAATGGAATACCCAATATTATCAAAAGATAATCTACAGGGGGAGAATCAAACCATTCCTTTCTAGGCTACTGATTACTTTGAAAGTACATAAATTGGCGAAGCAATCAAATAAAATGTTATTTGTTACATGAGCCGAATACAACGGGTGTAGACCTTACACTGAAATGCTTACCTACAAGCAGTTAACCAAGAATGCAGTTTTAAGAAAAATAGCTCAATTAAATAAGAAATAAAAGTTACAAAATAATGAAAGAACAGTAGTAAAATAACAATAGCTCTTTCCATATAGAAAGAAAAATCATTCATGTAAATTCACAAACACATATGGAAAAACAAACGCAAAAAATAGTGATATATACGACTTTTTAAAACACTAATTGGTTAACGAGATTACTATTTGTCTTAGAGACCTCTCATGAAGGGCAGCTTCCCCAGCTTCCCAACCCTGTGGATGTAGAGGAGGGGCTGCACAAACCCAGAGATTACAATGATGCAGAAACAAATGGACAAGCCTGAAAAAAAGTCTGTATATGGAATGTAACTTTTAGTAGATATCACCAGTACTATTGGGAGTTGAGACAAAGTAGCATACACCAGGATAATCAAAATGATCTTAAAAGCCTTCATCTTAATGCTGTTTGTCCCTCCCCTGTCCCCATCCCCTGGCCCTGGACGTTTCAGAGCCCAGAGAACTGAGAGACAGCAGAATGACATCAGAGAAAAATAGATCAGAGACTGGCCAAGGACAGAGTAGTGTGACACTGGTGAAAAGTTATCAAACATACGTAGACAGCATGACCCAAGAATCATTAGCCATACAACACTACAACACCCCACCCTGTATCTCAGGGGTTTGTACTTCAGGAAGACCACAGGGTGGACCACTGCCAGGTAGCGCTCTACACAGATGCAGCACTGGAACAGGGGACGACCGGAGTTCAAGAACCCAAGAGAAAATGCTCCAAGATGTGCAAGTGCAGGTTTAGGGACATGCCGTTGGACAAGGGCAAAAACAGAAAACAGGCAGTAGAGGACCTCAGACACAGCCAGGTTGAGAGAGAAGAAGTCTGAGGCCATCGTTCCTCCCGCTCCAGTCAGTATCAGCCACAGGACGTAGACATTGGTGGGGAGACCCAGGATGAGGTTGATTGTATAGGAGGCAGTGTAGATGGATATGATTTGTGCATAGAGAGGAGCTACTGAAGAACTGTTTGTCTCTGAGATGTTCATGTCTTCACCTTCTGTACTGGTGTGATGGGCTTCAGTATTCTATAACAATAAAGAGGTTTCACCAGGATTTGTTCTGTTGCAATAGAGCAGTAAGACTTGAAACAATCAAAGGTATCACGTTTGGGTTCAATTCCATTTCAACAGTCAGTCAGTTCAGGAAATTCATCAATAGCAGCACAAAATAAGTGACTTTGGGTCCTTGAAAAGTAGTATATAAGTACCATTAACTAATTGTATCCTAAAATGACATGTTATTAACACAATGTCTTTTTAATATCATCGAATGATTTTATCCCATTTGAGTAAATCTAGCATATATTCTCATTGGATCTTAAATCAGGAATACAGTCCAAATGAACAAACCTGAAGATATGGTGTTCTCTTCTTGTCTGAAGGTGAAGGGACGATGTTAGGTTGACAAGCTGAAACAGGAGTGCAGACATTAACACACCTTCACTCTGTCTGTCAGTGAGATCATTTTGCATCATCTGGTGCCCCTGGTGGGTGGAGATTTCACTTTAGGACCAATAAAATGGAAAAGGAACTCACCAAGTCACCCCCTCTCCCACCCCCCTCAGGCACAACCACACCCTCAGCCACGCCCACCAAGACACCTGCGTTGCTCCGGTCTGTAAACTGACACTGTCCATTACCTCACTAGATGGACCAAACCTGACATGCAAATGTTTTTCACTGGTTATGACAACACTAAGTGACATTTAGCATGGTTGAAGAGAGTATACTGTGCTGTGTAGAATGCGTTATTGATGAATAGGGACCAACATTCACCAAACTTATTGTGGGAAGCTTGTGGAAGGCTACCCAAAAAGTTTGACCCATGTTAAACCATTTAAAGGCAATGCTACCAAATACTTATTGAGTGTATGTAAACTTCTGACCCACTGGGAATGTGATGAAAGAAATTATAGCCATTCCTCCTGACAGAGCTGGTGTAACTTAGTCCAGTTTGTAGGCCTCCTTGCTCACACACACTTTTTCAGTTCTGCCCACAAATTTTCTATGGGATTGAGGTCAGGGCTTTGTGATAACCACCAATACCTTGACTTTGTTGTCCTTAAGCCATTTTGCCACAACTTTGGAAATATGCTTGGGGTCACAGCCCATTTGTAAGAGCCATTTGAGACCAAGCTTTAACTTCCTGACTGATGTCTTGAGATGTTGCTTCAATATATCCATATAAATTTCCTGCCTCATGACGCCATCTATTTTGTGAAGTGCACCAGTCCCTCTTGCAGCAAAGCACCCCCACAACATGATGCTGCCACCCCTATGCTTCACGGCTGGGATGGTGTTCTTCGGCTTGCAAGGCTCCCCCTTTTTCCTCCAAACATAACGATGGTCATTATGGCCGAACAGTTCTATTTTTGTTTCATCAGACGAGAGGAAATTTCACCAAAAAGTATGAAATTTGTCCCCATTTGCCGTTGCAAACCGTAGTCTGTTTTTTATGGCAATTTTGGAGCAGTGGCTTCATCCTTGCTGAGTGGCTTTTCAGTTTATGTCGATATAGAACTCATTTTACTGTGGATATAGATACATTTATACCCGTTTCCTCCAGCATCTTCACACGCTCCTTTGCTTTTGTTCTGGGATTGATTTGCACTTTTTTTTCAAACCTGACTCAGTTACACCAGCTCTGTCAGGAGGAATGGGTCAAAATTCACCCACCTTATTGTGGGAAGCTTGTGGAAGGCTACCTGAAATGTTTGACCCAAGTTAAATAATTTAAAGGCATTGCTACTAATTGAGTGAATGTAAACTTCTGACCCACTGGGTATGTGATGAAAGAAATTAAAGCTGAAATAAATGATTCTCTCTACTAGTATTCTGACATTTCACATTCTTAAAATAAAGTGGTGATCCTAACTGACTTAAGACATGGAATTTTTACTAGGATTAAATGTCAGGAATTGTGAAAAACTGAGTTTAAATGTATTTGGCTAATGTGTATGTAAACTTCCGACTTCAACTGTAGCACATTCATTATAATGATTATTCAACCACTGCATTAGGGTATTAGCTATATCACTCTAGTAAAGATGTTTTTATGCGCTGGGTGAAAAAAACCATTTAAAACACTGATTACCAGAGCTAGCTATGTTTGCATTTGTGCTACAATCTCAATAAAACACACAAAAACCCTGATGAAGCTAAATTAAGATAGATACTCTCTTACAGTCCTTTGTAGATAATATATGCACTAGAGATGATAACTTTGTAAACATGCTGAAATATCAAAATATGTCCCAATATTGCATAATTTGCAAATAATCACATGTTTTACATCTTATATTTTTGTCCACAAGCTAGATATATCTTTATCATTTGGGGTTTAAATTTAACTTTTAGAAGCAAAGGTTTTGCTAACCTGTGTTGACGCAGCGTCCTTCTCCCCAGGGGTGTGGTGTGGTTGTGTCTGTCACTGGTGCTGGAATAACACTGTATATACAAATCTCTGCCTGACCTGTCCTGCTCTGACACACCTGAGTGACACAGCAACCTGTTGATTTAGACAATACTGCATCCAAAATGGCACCCTATTCCCTACATAGCACAGCAATTTGAACAGAGCACTATGGGACCTAGTCAAAAGTAGGGCACTATATAGAGTATAGGGTACCATTTTTGCTGTTGCCAGAGCACCAACAAGAGGAGGGTTTTTTCACGCATGGCCATTTGTTATAGCTCTGGATTTGTGAAGCCCATCCTCTACCACCACAGGGTTGGAAAGCTGCCCTGTATCAGAGATCTGTCAGAGAAAAACTATAATGTTCTAAATCCATTAGTGCCTTAGAAATGTTGTACTGTATGTCATTATATTTATGTTCTATGTTTTTCCATAATCATTTGTGAATTGAAATGTATGTTTGTTTTCCATATGGATTTGATTGTTTTCCAATTCCTGATGTTTGAATGTATTTCCAATGTAATCAGTGGCCTAAGGAGCTGGGGTTGGAAGCAGTTCAAAGAACAGACCTGAGAACTGGAAAACAATACATTTTTCAAGGAACAGAATCCAAACCGGGAACGAAATGTACCTATAGTGTTGTGGAACAGAACCGTAATTTAAAAGCATGATAACTTAACTTAACATGTTCAATGCTACTTAAGGATTTATGAAAATCATTGGATTTATGAACAACAAAAAGATAAGGCGTGTTTTTATTTTAATTTGTGTGCCACTTTGCAAACACAAGTTTGTTAGCTAACTGGTGAAACATTAGCACAACCCTCAAATTTTCAAAGACATTCTAAGTACTTTCACAGTAGCCGCTCCTCCGAAGGTATAATTCTGTGGGCGTAATTCAGATAATGCATGTCATAACAACAAGATGCCCAGTGCTTCAAGCCAAGCCTTAGACTCCAACCTTTCTCACTCTCTCCCCACTCGCAAAATTATAGTCGCATCCCACATCCTACACTCTTCTGTCCATAGCATGTAGATATCTTGCCCATTCCATAGTAAGCAGCTCTATCCATACTGATTAGTCAAGTAATTTAATGTCGAGTTCAATGTAAAAAATATTTTCCGCTTGTTGGAACAATGGAACAGGAGCTAAACAGTTATGGATCCGTTCAGAACTAAACATTCAGTAAATTATTTTGGTTCCAATCCCTGCTATCAAATCAAATCAAATCAAATGTATTTATATAGCCCTTCGTACATCAGCTGATATCTCAAAGTGCTGTATAGAAACCCAGCCTAAAACCCCAAACAGCAAGCAATGCAGGTGTAGAAGCACGGTGGCTAGGAAAACTCCCTAGAAAGGCCAAAACCTAAGAAGAAACCAAGAGAGGAACCAGGCTATGTGGGGTGGCCAGTCCTCTTCTGGCTGTGCCGGGTGGAGATTATAACAGAACATGGCCAAGATGTTCAAATGTTCATAAATGACCAGCATGGTCCAATAATAATAAGGCAGAACAGTTGAAACTGGAGCAGCAGCACGGCCAGGTGGACTGGAGACAGCAAGGAGTCATCATGTCAGGTAGTCCTGAGGCATGGTCCTAGGGCTCAGGTCCTCCGGAAGAGAGAAAGAAAGAGAGAAAGAGAGAATTAGAGAGAGCACACTTAAATTCACACAGGACACCGAATAGGACAGGAGAACTGCTCCAGATATAACAAACTGACCCTAGCCCCCTGACACATAAACTACTGCAGCATAAATACTGGAGGCTGAGACAGGAGGGGTCAGGAGACACTGTGGCCCCATCTGAGGACACCCCCGGACAGGGCCAAACAGGAAGGATATAACCCCACCCACTTTGCCAAAGCACATGATTTTGCTATGCTATGATTTTGTTTTGATAATATTGGGTTTGCAGTACCAACATAACTTCTCAAACTGTTATTATTTTGCAAGACCATTTTGATTTATAGACCGGGAATCCCAACCATAATTTACTTGTTTGTAAATAGACCTGGTGTCTTTCTGTTTCAACTTTAGAATGATATTTTATTGGCAGAGAACATTCTGCTGGCTAATGCAGAAACAGACTGGCACCAAACATTTACATGTGTTTTCTGTTGAAATGATGGATGATGATTGTGCTTGAAAGTTACATTGTAGATAGTGTTGGGTTGATGTGGTTAAATACACTCTTAATAATGAGCTCGCTGTCTGTCTGTATTCTTTAAAGAGGATAAGGAAAGGATGTGTCTGTATATTTATAATAAGTACATTAATAATACATATTAACAAATAACAAAATAATAATAATAACTATAATAACAAATAAAATATACATATTTATCTTTGAAATCAATGGGGAGTTTCAGGTGTAATTGTGTCACGAAATTGACATTGTATACTTCTGTATTGACTACCATATTGTGTAGCTAGAGCCTGGAGTTTTTACTGACCTTTTGAACTGTTCTGGAAAAACTCAGGGCCATATCCATCCACAACACATTCTACACCTCACAGCATATTCTTTTCAACCATACTAAACACCACTTAGTGTTGTCTTAACCAGTGGAAAACATCTGCTTGTCTAGTTGTGGTCCATTAATTGAGGTGATGGGCAGCATCAGTTACAGACCGTAGCAACACATGTGTATTTGTAGGGGTATCTGAGAGAGTGGTGGCTGAGGGGGTGGTTGTGAGTAAGGGAGGGAGGGAGGGACAGACATCTGCATGGTACATCAACATACTACTAGACTTTCTTGGTTGACTACCTCATCCTGCTATTTATGATTTCATTCTGCTGCCTCAGTTCTCAGGGCCCTGAAACGTCCCAGGTCAGGGGAAAGGAACAGCGAAAGAGGGGAAATATAACATGAATATACTTTTTTTAAATTATCCTGTTGTCTGTGATGGTGAACTACCTCTCTATGATTGTAATGATGTCTTTATACAGTGTCCTTAATCAGGTTTGGTTGTTTTGTCACTATCCATTTATTTCTCCTTCATTGTGATCTGTGCGTTTGCGCAGCCTCTCGGCTACCTCCACAGGGCTGGGACACTGTCCAGTATCAGCCTCTCCTCCACAGGGCTGGGACACTGTCCAGTATCAGCCTCTCCTCTACAGGGCTGGGACACTGTCCAGTATCAGCCTCTCCTCTACAGGGCTGGGACACTGTCCAGTATCAGCCTCTCGGCTACCTCCACAGGGCTTGGACACTGTCCAGTATCAGCCTCTCGGCTACCTCCACAGGGCTGGGACACTGTCCAGTATCAGCCTCTCCTCTACAGGGCTGGGACACTGTCCAGTATCAGCCTCTCCTCCACAGGGCTGGGACACTGTCCAGTATCAGCCTCTCCTCTACAGGGCTGGGACACTGTCCAGTATCAGCCTCTCCTCCACAGGGCTGGGACACTGTCCAGTATCAGCCTCTCCTCCACAGGGCTGGGACACTGTCCAGTATCAGCCTCTCCTCTACAGGGCTGGGACACTGTCCAGTATCAGCCTCTCCTCTACAGGGCTGGGACACTGTCCAGTATCAGCCTCTCCTCTACAGGGCTGGGACACTGTCCAGTATCAGCCTCTCCTCTACAGGACTGGGACACTGTCCTGTATTAGCCCCTCCTCTACCTCCACAGGACTGGGACACTGTCCTGTATCAGCCCCTCCTCCACCTCCACAGGGCTGGGACACTGTCCAGTATCAGCCTCTCCTCTACAGGACTGGGACACTGTCCAGTATCAGCCTCTCCTCTACAGGACTGGGACACTGTCCTGTATTAGCCCCTCCTCTACCTCCACAGGACTGGGACACTGTCCTGTATCAGCCCCTCCTCCACCTTTCACAGGGCTGGGACACTGTACTGTATCAGCCCCTCCTCTACCTTCACAGGGCTGGGACACTGTCCTGTATCAGCTCCTCCTCCACCTCCACAGGGCTGGGACACTGTCCTGTATCAGGGGTCTCTGAGGAAGAGGTGAATAGATTGCATTTTGGGTGTTGTAATATATTATACTTTATTTCAACAAATTTGGAAATTCTGTCATAATGAATGAACACATGTTCAACTTCACAGAAAAACATGTTTCCCAATCTTCAGAGTTTAAATGTATAAAATTGCTATTAAAGGTAACAATTAAAGTTGACCATAACAGGGTGGACGATTTCATATTAAATCAGCCATGATTACTGTTGTGACGGGGGAAGGGGACTTGCTGTGAGAACCAGGGAGGGGCAATTGATTTCAAGCTCAACAAAAAATTTGAATGTATTTGCCTACAATCTGAGACTCCTCTTGTCAGTGCTCTGGTCTGGTCTGAAATGGAACACTATACACTATATAGTGCACTAATAGGACGCTGGTCAAGGGTAGGGAATAGGGTGCTATTTTGGATGCAAAAAGGTTTACATCACCAGGGTGACCTGATACGACACTCAGGTGTGGAAGAGCAGGGGAGATATTTGGATATTTAGTATCAGGTTCAGTTCCAGCATCTGTGAGAGACACAGTCCACCCCACCTCAGAGGACAGAGCAACTTCATCAGGTGGCTACAGGTGAGCAAAACTGTTTTATTTTTATATAATAGTTTTTTGGCATTTTGCATTTAAATCTCAATTGATGATTTATATTTATGTAGCTTCTGAACAAAAAGTTGTAAAAAAATAATGTTTTCATCTGAACAGTGGCATTTAAAAAAATATATATGGACACATTCTGATATTTCATAAAGTTAAAGTAATCATTAATTGTGCATATATTATCTACAAAGGATTGTTAGAGATTATTTTACTTAAATTAGCTTCCTCCTTTACTACACACCTCGTTGACATTAGTAAGTGTTTAAATCGTTTTTTTAAACTCCAAACAAAATAACACTTCACCAGGGTAATACCTAACACCCTGTTGTAGTGGTTACAGAATGACTGTATCTGAAGATAGAGAAATACTTTGCATGATCCTGTTGCTTGTATAACTTTCATCCTCTCCTCCTCCCTCTCTGTCTCTGTCTCTCACCCCCTCCCACCCTCCCTATCTCTCTCACTCCATCGCTCCATCGCTCCGTCCCTCCCTCCCTCCCTCCCTCCCTCCCTCCCTCCCTCCCTCCCTCCCTCCCTCCCTCCCTCCCTCCCTCCCTCCCTCCCTCCCTCCCTCCCTCCCTCCCTCCCTCCCTCCCTCCCTCCTTCCCTATCTCTCTGTCTCTCCCTCCGCTGTCCCTCCCTCCCTCCCTCCATCTCTCTGTCTCTCCCTCCGCTGTCTCTCCCTCCCTCCCTTACAGATCTCAAGAAGTTTGACACATTATAGTTACAAACATTGTTGAGATGAATTTATCTACAGTCAATGATACGTCCACATCTCCTCCTTTCTCCCTCAATGAACCGGCTGTAAAGGGTGTCCTTGCGGCACATATTGTCCCAATGCTTACTACCTCCTGTGCATTCAACATCATCTTGGTTCTCCCCACCAATGTCTACATCCTGTGGCTGATACTGACCGCAGGGGGAACAATGGCCTCAGAATTCTTCTCTCTCAACCTGACCGTGTCTGAGATCCTTTTCTGCCTCTTTAGTGCCTTCAGCATAGCTGATGTCTATGTCCAGTCGGATTTTGTCCACAAAGCTAATGCTTTTTCCACTGGGTTTGTTGTCACAAGCCGGCAACTGTTCCATTGCTGTATCTGTGTAGAGCGCTACCTGGCGGTGGTCCATCCTGTGGTCTTCCTGAAGTACAAACCCCTGAGATACAGGGTGGGTTGTTGTAGTGTTGTCTGGCTAATGGTTCTCGGGTCCTGCTGTCTGTCTGTGTTTGATAACTTTTCAACAGTGTTCTTCTACTCTGTCTTTGTCCAATCACTGATCTATTTTTTGCTGATGTCATTCTGCTGCCTCTCAGTTCTCTGGGCTCTGAAATGTCCAGGGCCGGGGGATGGGGACAGGGAGGGGACAAACAGCATGAAGATGAAGGCCTTCAAGATCATTTTCATTATCCTGGTGTATGCTACTATGTCTCAACTCCCACTAGTACTGATGATATCTACTAAAAGTTACATTCCATATATGGACTTCCTTGCAGGCATGGTCATTTGTTTCTGCATCCGTGTCATCTCTGGGTTTGTGCAGCCCCTTCTGTACCTCCACAGGGTTGAGAAGCTGTCCTGTATCAGAGGTCTCTAAGAGAACAAATGTCAATCCCTTCAACCTGTTAGTGCTTTAAAAATGTATTGTCATTATATTTAATTTCATATGTTATTTCATATTAATTTGTGAATTATAATTGTAGATGTTTGTCCGTATGGATTCTTGGTTTTCCAATTCCTGATTTTTTAAATGCATTTCCACTGTAATCAGTAGCCTACAAAGTGATGGTAAGATTTCCCCCTCTGTAGATTTTGTTTGAATAATATTGGGTTTTCCGTTTATCTACCCACATAGGGTAAACCAGCCCAAGAACTTCTCAAATCATCCATTTTGAGCAAGAATAATGTTGACATATGGTCTGGGATTCAATCGGATCACTCTTGAAGACAATTACGCTTTTAATAAAGGTAGTGGTATCGCGTTAATTGAGACACCATTCAATGTAAACGCTGCCCATGTCGGCTCAATTGGAAATTATCTTTAAATGTCAAGCGTGATATGGAATGGTTTTGGATTGAATCCTGACCATCATGTCATACTTTGTAAAAAATACCTGGTGTCAGTCTGTTTCAACTTGAGCATGATATTTTATTAGTAGAGAGAAAGACCAGGAAGGGTTAGCATAAGTGAGAGGAGAGCACATACAGTTGTTACCGTATCACTGATGCAGCTTATAGAATGCATCACTCTGCACGTTTTCTATAGAAATGTGTTTTTTGAGCTGTTTATATTTATTTGTGCAATAAATGGGAACTTTACCCAAAAAGAGTAATGTTTGGAAAGCTGATTTTTGTGGACGTGTTATGGACAACCTACTACAACTGTATATAGGAAGATGCCTCATTCACCCAAGTTTCATCAACAACTGGCCAGTGGTATCTGAGATATTAGTTATACTCATTTCCCTGAGCATGTGTGCCAAATTTCAGCACACTGAGCCAGACAGATTGAGAGATGTTAACATGTGCAGTTGTTTTGCCACTGTGTGGTCATTCAAAAACATAATGTTAACTTTCACTGCTATGCGGATGACACACAGCTGTACATTTCTGTAACGGTCAGTGTAGTGGGTGAGGAGTCAGGCGCAGGAAGCAGAGACTGAGAAAACGCTGAACATAAGCCAACCCTCACAAAAACACAGGGCGTACTGAACAAACAAATGCCCCAAACAGGGGGACTTAAACTGTCCAGGGAAAACCCACAAAATGGGAAAACACAAAACCCATAGACGTGCACACGAGTACACCAAACAGACGATCACAATCATTAATCCGGCACAAGGAACCCTGCGGGCCAGCTGACAAATAAAGCCTTACTACCTAACTCAAAACAGGTGCACACAATCAACACATAAGGAGGGGGAGGAAATAATCAGTAGCAGCTAGTAGGCCGGCGACGACGACCGCCGAGCGCCACCCGAACGGGAAGGGGAGTGTCCTTCGGTCGGAGTCGTGACAATTTCAATGAAACATGGTGAAGCCCCATGTCTGTGTTTCAGACATAAGGAAGTGGATGGCTGCAAACGTTCTACTTTTAAACTTGTGTTAACTTTTTATGGCTGCAGGGGCAGTATTGAGTAGCTTGAATGATAAGGTGCCCAATGTAAATGGCCAGCTCCTCAGTCTCAGTTGCTAATATATGCATATTATTAGCAGTATTGGATATAAAACACTCTAAAGTTTCCAAAACTGTCAAAATATTGTCTGTGAGTATAACAGAACTGATATTGCAGGCGAAACCCTGAGGAAAATCAGAACAGGAAGTGGCTTCTATTTTGAAAACTCCATGTTCCATAGCCTCCCTTTGCTGGATTTAAAGGGATATGAACCAGATTTATTTTCCTATCACTTCCTCAATGTGTCAACAGTCTTCAGACATAGTTTCAGGCTTTTGTTTAGAAAAAATGAGCCAGAACGATAACATCGCGTCAAGTGGTCACATGAGTTTTGCTCGGGCAACAGAATTTGGACAGCCATTGTTTTCCCCTCTCCTACTGTGAAAGACATTTGCGGTTGACATATTATCGATTATATATTTTAAAAACAACCTGAGGATTGATTATAAAAAACATTTGACATGTTTCTGTGGACATTATGGAAACTATTTGGAATTTTCGTCTGCGTTGTCGTGACCACTCTTTACTGTGGATTTCTGAACATAACGCGACAAACAAATGGAGGTATTTTGGATATAAAAATAATCTTTATGGAACAAAAGGAACATTTGTTGTGTAACTGGGAGTCTCGTGAGTGAAAACATCCGAAGATCATCAAAGGTAAACGATTAATTTGATTGTTTTTCTGATTTTCGTGACCAAGCTACCTGATGCTAAGTGTACTTAATGTTTTATCGTGCGATCGATAAACTTTCACAAACGCTTGGATTGCTTTCGCTGTAAAACAGAATTTCAAAATCTGACACGACAGGTGGATTAACAAAAGGCTAAACTGTGTTTTCCTATATTGCACTTGTGATTTCATTAATATAAATATTTATAGTAATATTTATTGTATGTAGCGCTATGATATTCAGCGGTTGTTGATGACACTAGAGACAGCAGGAGCGGTATAGACAGCAGGAGCGGTAGAGATACGCTCAATGATCGGCTATGAAAAGCCAACTCCTGAGGTGCTGACCTGTTGCACTCTCGACAACCACTGTGATTATTATTATTTGACCAGGCTGGTCTTTTATGAACATTTGAACATCTTGGCCATGTTCTGTTATAATCTCCACCCGACACAGGCAGAAGAGGACTGGTCACCCCTCATCGCCTGGTTCCTCTAGGTTTCTTCCTAGGTTTTGGCCTTTCTAGGGAGTTTTTCCTTGCCACCATGCTTCTACAACTGCATTGCTTGCTGTTTGGGGTTTTAGGCTGGGTTTCTATATAGCACTTTGAGATATCAGCTGATGTAAGAAGGGCTATATAAATACATTTGATTTGATTCGATATGAATGTTCTTGCATATGTTGAGTCTTGACAGTGTTTTCAACATGTGCACCAAAGCGTGTTACAATATTGTAAGAATATTTCAAAGATAAATACACAACCCATCGGCCAATAGAGTACTAACAATCAATGGAAATCGTTTTTTTCTGTAATATTGGTTTAATGATCAATGGGTAAGAGACATGGGAGGAATTTCAGTCCGGGACTCATAGCTACATGGCAAGTTCTCATTGATCCAAATTGTTTATACATTGAACCTGAAATAGGATAGTTGTTATTTGGCCATCGGCCCAGTTTTATTGCAAGGAATTCTAATTGTTCAACCACAGGCTAGGGCTGGGTTATAAAGTACATCCTGTCCCTTTCTTCTGTGGAGAAAATCACAGGAGAGAATCACTGAGGACAGGGGAGCATGAACATCAACCATCTGCTTCCAAGCATGATTTGTTCGCTTTGAATGTACCTATTTACCTCCCCTTGGTGTGCATTGGTGTCTATGTTATTGAAGAGTAGCATCAACTGCTAACAATATGAATGTCCTTGACGGATTTATGTGTTTATGTGCCAGACCACGCCCATGTGAATATTTATTAGTCAATAACAACCATTTTGTTTTATAACAGCCATTAATAACATTAATAACAGCCATTTTGTTTTATAACAGCCATTAATAACATTAATAATAGCCATTTTGTATTTTAAAAAAATTGCATTGAGAGACCTCCTCACACTAGATCTCTTTTCATAGCGCCACCATCTGGCATTTAACTTTGTAAATGATGGGTCCCTATGGAAAGACGCATCATTCACCCATGTTTCGTCAAAATCGAGCCAGTGTTGTCTGAGATATTGTGTGTGACTACCGGATGTGCGGAGATAGATCCTCCACCCCACAAACACACACTATTTCATAGTGCGGGCAAAAAATGTGTTTCAATATATTAATCCTCGAAATTTAAGATCAGTTCCAGCTACAATGGTGTCTTAGATTTGCATTGAATACTTTTGCACAAATCACCATACTGTGTAAGTAGGTCTTAGCTTTTTCCCTGACCATTTTCCCTGACCTTTTTACCTGACCCTTTTCCCTGACCTTTTTACCTGAGCCTTTTCCCTGACCTTTTTACCTGACCCTTTTCCCTGACCTTTTTACCTGACCCTTTTCCCTGACCTTTTTTCCCTGACCCTTTTCCCTGACCTTTTTACCTGACCCTTTTCCCTGACCTTTTTCGAGAGTGTCTTAGTTTAGCTTCATCAGGTTTTTTGAGTGTTTCATTGTGATTCTGGCAAGGCTGCACAAAACAGCATTTTACGTTTATTTTTCACCCACGGTAAAAATCAACAGTTTTTAATCACAGCAATGCATAATACCCTACCTCTGTGGTTACAGAATGATTGCATATGCATATATCAGATGAGAATGCAATTATAGCTAGAATAAATACTTTGCATGATCATGTTGCTTGTATAACAATCCTCCTCCCCGCTCCCTATCTCTTCTCTCTCTCCCCCTCCATCTCACTTCACTCTCCCCCTCCCTCCCTCTGTCCCGTCTCTCTCTTTCCCTCTCTCTATTTATCTCTCTTTGTCTCTTTCTCTCAATTTATTTATGTTTGTCTCTTTTCTTAGAGATCTCAAGAAGTTTCACACAAAACAGTTACGTAAATCGTTAAGATGAACTTATCTAAAGTCAATGGTATGTCCACATCTCCTCCTGTCTCCTTCATTGAGTCACGTTTACAGGCTGTCCATTTACTGCTTCCTATTTAGTCAACAACATCCTGGGTCTCCCCACCAATGTCTACATCCTGTGGCTGATACTGACTAGAGCTGGAGGGACGATGGCCTCAGAGTTCTTCTCTCTCAACCTGACCATGTCTGAGATCCTCTTCTGCCTCTTGAATGCCTTCAGCATAGCTGATGTCTACGTCCAGTCTGATTTTGTTGACAAAGTCTCTGATTTTGCCTATGGGTTCATTTTCACTGGCCGTCCCCTTTTCCAGTGCTGTATCTGTGTAGAGCGCTACCTGGCGGTGGTCCATCCTGTGGTCTTCCTGAAGTACAAACCCCTGAGATACAGGGTGGGGTGTTGTAGTGTTGTCTGGCTGATGGTTCTTGCGTCTTGCTGTCTATGTGTTTTTGATAACTTTACACCAGTGTTCATCTACTCTCTCTTTGTCCAGACAATGATCTATTTTTTGCTGATGTCATTCTGCTGCCTCTCAGTTCTCTGGGCTCTGAAACGTCCAGGGCCGGGGGATGGGGACAGGGAGGGGACAAACAGCATTAAGATGAAGGCCTTTAAAATAATTTTGATTATCCTGGTTTATGCTACTATGTCTCAACTGCCAACAGTACTGGTGATATCAACTCCCAGTGGCAGTGATGGCACTGACTCAAAGTTACGTTAAAGGACATGGTGTTTTTTTCAGGCATGTCCATTTGTTTCTGCCTCCATGTCAACTCTGGGTTTATGCAGCCCCTCCTCTACCTCCACAGGGTTGGTAAGCTGCCCTGTATCACAAACAATTTGTGCCTTAAAAACATAGTATATTTGATTGTATTTATGTTCTATGTTTATCCCTAATCATTTGAGATTTTAAATGCTAGATTTTTTTTCCCCTCATGTATTTAATTGTTTTCTAAGTCATGATGTTTAACTATATTTCCAATGTAATCAGTAGCCTAGGAAGTGATGGTTTGATTTTGTTTTGATAATATTGGGTCTGCAGTATAAATTATGTACCCACAGAGTGTAAACCAGACGAAGAACTTCTCAAATCGTGTATATTTAGCAAGAAAATTGTGATATTTACTCCTGGAATCAATCTGATCATGCTTAAAGGTAGTGGTAGCGTGTTTACAGAGATGGTGATATTTCCTCCTGGAATCAGTCTGATCATGCTTAAAGGTAGTGGTAGCGTGTTTACAGAGATGGTGATATTTCCTCCTGGAATCAGTCTGATCATGCTTAAAGGTAGTGGTAGCGTGTTTACAGAGATGGTGATATTTCCTCCTGGAATCAGTCTGATCATGCTTAAAGGTAGTGGTAGCGTGTTTACAGAGATGGTGATATTTCTTCCTGGAATCAGTCTGATCATGCTTAAAGGTAGTGGTAGCGTGTTTACAGAGATTTGTGATATTTCCTCCTGGAATCAGTCTGATCATGCTTAAAGGTAGTGGTAGTGTGTTTACAGAGATGGTGATATTTCCTCCTGGAATCAGTCTGATCATGCTTAAAGGTAGTGGTAGTGTGTTTACAGAGATGGTGATATTTCCTCCTGGAAGCAGTCTGATCATGCTTAAAGGTAGTGGTAGTGTGTTTACAGAGATGGTGATATTTCCTCCTGGAATCAGTCTGATCATGCTTAAAGGTAGTGGTAGCGTGTTTACAGAGATGGTGATATTTCCTCCTGGAATCAGTCTGATCATGCTTAAAGGTAGTGGTAGCGTGTTTACAGAGATGGCATTCAAGGTAAACACTGACTTTTCAATGATCTTTAAATGTGAAGAGTGAAATAGCACGGTTTCGTATTGAATCCTTGCCATAATGGACTTAATATTAGCGTGATGTTTTATTGTCAGAGACAGAGCATTTAGCTGGCTAATGCAGAAACAGATGGCATCAAATATTACATGTTTTCTCTTGAAATGATGGATGATGATTGTGCTTGAAAGTTACTATGAAGATGTTGTTGGGTTGATTAAATTCATTCTTAATAAGGATCTCCGTGTCACTCTCTTATTTAAATATTATACAAAAGGATATATATGCACTGTATACTTATGCTAAATAAAATAGCATTAAAATAGCATTAAATAACATTGAAAACTTCTGCACTGAGTACCATATTGTGTAACAAGGTCCTGAAGGTTTCCTTACCTTTTAATATCGCGCATTTAAAAATAAAAAAAACACCTAAAATTACATGCCCAAATCTAACTGCCTGTAGCTCAGGACCTGAAGCAAGGATATGCATATTTTAATCTGACCTGGTCTGTAAAAACATTCTACACAGCTCAACATATTCTCTTCAACCATACTGAACATCACTTAGTGTTGTCATAACCAGTGGAAAATATTTGCATGTCAGGTGTGTTCCATCTAGTGAGGTGATGAGCAGCATCAGTTTATAGTGGTGGTGGTGGCTGAGAGTGAAGGGCACAAGGACAGGGGGTCGATACTAAACAGAAGGACTCACTGTGTCAGTCAGTATTAAAGGTGGAGACATGGACAGGGGGTCGATACTAAACAGAAGGACTCACTGTGTCAGTCAGTATTAAAGGTGGAGACATGGACAGGGGGTCGATACTAAACAGGAGGACTCACTGTCTCAGTCAGTATTAAAGGTGGAGACATGGACAGGGGGTCGATACTAAACAGGAGGACTCACTGTCTCAGTCAGTATTAAAGGTGGAGACATGGACAGGAGGTCGATACTAAACAGGAGGACTCACTGTCTCAGTACTAAAGGAGGATACACAGACAAGGGGTCGATACTAAGGTTAAAGGAGAGGAGGCTCAGCCAGGGGTTGAAACAAGGGATGAAGGTTGATGGTTGGGTTCAAGCAGAGCTTCCAGAGGTGGACGAAGTGAAGGTTGTCAGAGAGGTTCAAGCCACAGAGAAGGAGTCTCCAGTATTAGGACGAAAGGAGCAAGTGGAGGAGCCTGAATCATCTTCATTACAGCCAGCATAAGTGAAGCAGAGAGAAGCTACAGACCCCAACACAGACCAACCTGGAGATCAGGGTGGAGAGGAGGTCACAGATCCAAACACAGATCAACCTGTAGGTCAGGGTGGAAATGAGGTCACACACACCAACACATACCAACCTGGAGGTCAGGGTGGAAATGAGGTCACAGAACCCAACACAGACTGAACTGGAGGTCAAGGTGGAAATGAGGTCACAGACACCAACACATACCAACCTTGTCACGGATTTCCTCCTCTTCTTCTGAAGAGGAGAGGCGAAAAGGATCAGAGGACCAATATGCGGCGTGGTAAATGTCCATGGTAAATCTTTAATAAAGAAAGTACTGACACTGCATACAAAACAATAAACAAATGACAACCGTGAAGCTACAACATAGACAATCACCCACAAACAAACAGTGCAACCCAGGCTACCTAAGTATGATTCTCAATCAGAGACAACTAATGACACCTGCCTCTGATTGAGAACCATACTAGGCCGAAACATAGACATGCCCCAAAACATAGAAAAACAAACATAGACTGCCCACCCAACTCACGCCCTGACCATACTAAATAATGACAAAACAAAGGAAATAAAGGTCAGAACGTGGCAAACCTGGAGGTCAGAGTGGAGATGAGGTCAAACACACTATCCCAGAGGCCACTGACACTGAAGAATGCTGTTAAATCAATGAGGAGACTAGGTTGTGTTCAGTAATGAAAAGCTTTGAAATGGAAAACAAATTATTGTTTCAAGGTAGTCCCTCCCTCATTCAGTCCATTCTTCCATGTGTTGCCTATTGAACACAACCCTGATGAGGCCTTTATTCTGAGGCAACTAGCCTCTGCCTTTCCACAGGAGGAAATGCAACAGGCAAGCCAGCTCTTAGATTAGTGATTGGCCACCCGCTTCTTATTGATAAGTGATCAATGAATAGTAACCTGGTTTACATAAATTAGTGGTTATGGTCATTATAGATGAGTGGTTGTGGTGAGGTCACATAACCAACTGTATCTAGATAAGTTGTAAACATGGTAACCACTAGATGGCTAGATGTTAAATAGTGGAAGATATAGTAACCACTATATGGCTCAATCAAATCAAAATTAAATCAAATGTTATTGGTCACATACACATGTTTAGCAGATGGTGTAGCAGAAATGCCTGTTTTCCTAGCTCCAACAGTGTAGTAGTATCTAACAAATCACAACGATACCAACAAATCTAAAAGTAAAAGAATGGAATTAAGAAATATGTAAATATTAGGACGAGCAATGTGGGAGCGGCCTTGACTAAAATAGGGCAGAATACAGTATATACATATGAAATAAGTAAAATGGTATTTAAACATTATTAAAGTGACTGGTGTTCCATTACTAAAGTGACCAGTGATTCCATGTCTATGTACATAGGGCAGCAGCCTCTTAGGTGCAGGGTTGAGTAATGGGGTAAAGACTGTTGATGTTAAACAGCTGTAGCTATAGTAACCACTAGATGGCTACAGTGGTAGCAATGGTAACCACCCGATAGCTAGATGTTAAACAGTGGTAGCTATGGTGAACACTAGATGGTAAGATGTTAAACTTTGGTAGAAGAAAACTCAGCCATGGCAGGTAAATCAATGGTGGTAGCAAGCTCATGTTAGCCTAAGTACCAGTCTGTTTGTGCTCTTATTCAACTCTTAGTAAACTGCCTGTTACTCAGGCCCAGAAGCTAGGATATGCATTTGGATAGAAAACACTCCAAAGTTTCTGAAACGGTTCAAATTATGTCTCTGGGTATAACAGAACTGATATGGCAGGCGAAACTCTGAGGACAAACCATCCCCCCCAAAAATTCAGCTTACCACTGTTTTCAATGGCTGTCAATTTTATTATAAGGTGAAATTCTCCCAGATTGCAGTTCCTAGGGCTTTTTAATTTTTTAAATTTTATTTCACCTTTATTTAACCAGGTAGGCTAGTTGAGAACAAGTTCTCATTTGCAACTGCAACCTGGCCAAGATAAAGCATAGCAGTGTGAACAGACAACACAGAGTTACACATGGAGTAAACAATTAACAAGTCAATAACACAGTAGAAAAAAAGGGGAGTCTATATACATTGTGTGCAAAAGGCATGAGGAGGTAGGCGAATAATTACAATTTTGCAGATTAACACTGGAGTGATAAATGATCAGATGGTCATGTACAGGTAGAGATATTGGTGTGCAAAAGAGCAGAAAAGTAAATAAATAAAAACAGTATGGGGATGAGGTAGGTAAAAATGGGTGGGCTATTTACCGATAGACTATAGCTGTAGCGATCGGTTAGCTGCTCAGATCGCAGATGTTTGAAGTTGGTGAGGGATATGAAAGTGTCCAACTTCAGCGATTTTTGCAATTCGTTCCAGTCACAGGCAGCAGAGAACTGGAACGAAAGGCGGCCAAATTAGGTGTTGGCTTTAGGGATGATCAGTGAGATACACCTGCTGGAGCGCGTGCTACGGATGGGTGTTGTCATCGTGACCAGTGAACTGAGATAAGGCGGAGCTTTACCTAGCATGGACTTGTAGATGCCCTGGAGCCAGTGGGTCTGGCGACGAATATGTAGCGAGGGCCAGCTAACTAGAGCATACAAGTCGCAGTGGTGGGTGGTATAAGGTGCTTTAGTGACAAAGCGGATGGCACTGTGATAAACTGCATCCAGTTTGCTGAGTAGAGTGTTGGAAGCAATTTTGTAGATGACATCGCCGAAGTCGAGGATCGGTAGGATAGTCAGTTTTACTAGGGTAAGTTTGGCGACGTGAGTGAAGGAGGCTTTGTTGCGGAATAGAAAGCCGACTCTTGATTTTATTTTCGATTGGAGATGTTTGATATGAGTCTGGAAGGAGAGTTTACAGTCTAGCCAGACACCTAGGTACTTATAGATGTCCACATATTCAAGGTCGGAACCATCCAGGGTGGTGATGCTGGTCAGGCGTGCGGGTGCAGGCAGAGAACGGTTGAAAAGCATGCATTTGGTTTTACTAGCGTTTAAGAGCAGTTGGAGGCCACGGAAGGAGTGTTGTATGGCATTGAAGCTCATTTGGAGGTTAGATAGTACAGTGTCCAAGGACGGGCAGGAAGTATATGGAATGGTGTCGTCTGCGTAGAGGTGGATCAGGGAATCGCCCGCAGCAAGAGCAACATCATTGATATATACAGAGAAAAGTGTCGGCCCGAGGATTGAACCCTGTGGCACCCCCATAGAGACTGCCAGAGGACCGGACGGGCTTCCACTAGATGTCAACAGTCTTTAGAAAGAGTTTCAGGCTGTTTTTTGGAAAAATGACCCAGACATTGTAGTTTTTCTAGGTGGCTCCCATTTTGGCTGTAGTGTTTCCAAGTGTGTGAATGAGAGCACGTTCTTTGGTATTTTTCTCCGGTAAAGACAATAACGATTCTCTGTCTTAAATTGTATCGCTTATTTACGTATTAGGGTACCTAAGGTTTGATTATAAACGTTGTTTGACTTGTTTGTAAAAGTTTATTAGTAACGTTTGGGATTAATTTTGTATACATTTTGATGGAGGAAAACTGGGTGGATTATTGACAGAAGCGTGCCAGCTAAACTGAGTTTTTATGGATATAAAGTTTGAAGAAATGACAAAGTCTCTCTCAGTATGAATTTCCACAACATTGTTTACATAGGTCCCATAGTCTAATCAAATGTCTTTGTATATTTGAACCTGGTTTTGTTTCTGGTCTGTTTGATCATTATCAGGCATGGAGTGTCTGGTCCCCAAGTCAGGCTTTTTCTGTAAGTTTTGTTCTAAGTTCTACATTGGAACTGAGAAGGCCAAGAAGAACCGCTGCAGGAGCCTCAAACACCATCAGAACCTGTATGGGAGGATCCCAAACAACCAATCAGCCACAACACTGACAATAAACAGCCTATCAGCAAGCACATTTTGACAATCAAAGGTGGGGCAGATTCCATTTCAATTTCATTAGTAAACCGAATTGGAATTTATGTTTGCTTCCTGATTTAAAATGGATTTGCAAGTAAGTATGAAACTCATGAGTTTGTTCTTTTTGTCTTTTTATTCTTCTGCAGATATCCCTGGACTAGTGGAGAGCGAAGAACGACTGAAGGTCCATGAGCTCCATGACGAGCTGAAGAGTTAAATATTGGCTCACTGACTGGCTGCTTCCCAACCACTGACTGTCACGTCTAGTCCCGCTCCTCCCATCCAGCGTTCGTTGTCGCTGGTTTACGAACCACCTGTCTTGGGAACCAACATTACGCACACCAGGCTTTCATCATTACGTGCACCTGCGCTTCATCATTAAGAACACATGGAATCCATTACCTCGCTCATTATCTTCCTTTTATTTGACATTCCATTAGGTTCCTTCCCCAGGCAGGAATGTTTCTGTTGTTTATATCCAGATGCTACTCCTACGTTGTATCGGTCCATGTTATTTGTTATATTAAACTTACCACCTGTTTCTCTACTCCCAGTGTCTACGTTACACTGACTGATTCATTCCTGTCTTTTAACTCTTTCCTCCTAATGTCCCACTCCCTTGTTTTTGTTTTTCTTGCAGATTGGTCCAGAAACACTTTACATGATCATGTTGCTTGTATAACAACCCCCTCCCCCCATTTATCTTCTCTCCCCTCCCTCTCTCCTTTCTTCCCCCTCCCTCTCTACTCTCTTCCCCCTCCCTCTCTCCTCTCTTCCCCCTCCCTTTCTCATCTCTTCCCCCTCCCTTTCTCATCTCTTCCCCCTCCCCCTCTCTTCTCTTTCCTCCTCCTTCCTTCCATTCCTCACTTTCTCTTTCTCTCTCGCTGTTAGAGATATTTTCCCATGATACAGAAAATAAGTGACCCAAGAGCGATATTAATATATACACCAGTGTACAGTGAAAATAAAATATTGATTTATTCAATTGACTTATGCAGAATCCTTCTGATTTGAATACAGATAATTCAGCAGTGTGGTTTCCCCTCGGCCTCCTTCGTAACAAGGGAAATGTACTGATTTCCATGTTCAACTCAGGCATGAACCATTAGCTTCCCCCAGCAATTGCTGCTGTGCTAAAACAGCTAACCTTCTGTTAACATGGAAAGTATTAGGTGAATGGTTCTGCTTTTCTTAGTCAACCCTGTGTTGCTTTTCTCTGTGTTCTGGAACGTAGCGCTGTCTTTCATTTTTGTTCATTGATTTCACCTGCATTCATTTCTTATCTGGTCTCATCAGCTCCCTATTTAGTTCAGTTTGTTTCTGTTTGTACGGCTGTGAGGTATTGTTTGTTTTTGACTGCCTACCTGGGTTGACCATTGCCTGCAGGTGACCACGATTCCAGCCTTCTGTGAAGGTGCAATAAACATCTGCCGCGCTCTGCGTGTGAATATACACCTATTTCTCCCTGAGTATTCATTACATAAGTCTTGGCTTGAGTTAATATGTCTTGCTCTTTGATGTACAGTAGCCATTTAAAATCTACTGTATACATTTCAATGACTCAATGACTCACTGCAACAGTTGATTTCTGTAAAAGGGAATTCTCATTCAAAAAATATATATATAATAATAATAATACACGTATTGATAATACATAATGGAATGCGCAACATTATTCCATTATTGAATCCATACAGTGCTTACATTACAAGAAGATTCTCAACAACTCTATTTACCTAAATGATCCCTTGACTTCTGTGACACACCCAGAGTTTTACCTCACAGCTCCAGTCATTTGCATCAACAGCCTCAGCTGCTGGCCGTGTTTGTTTCTCCTTGTAGCTCAGCCACTTTGACTGTCTAATCAGAACACATTTGGAGCAGCACTGACCTTGGTTGTCTCCTAAATGGCACCTTATTCACTATTTAGTACACTAATTTTGACCAGGACCCAAAGTGCTCTGATTGAAAACAGTGAACTGTATAGGGAATAGGATGCCAATTGGGACATCACTGATTTTACCTTCAAACAAAGACCTAAACTAAACCTAAAGCACATAATCACATATATTTAAATCACTTTTCAGAATAGCCTTGTCATTAGGAATGATAATGAAAACATTTAAACATGTTCTTTATCCTTTGATATGAATGGTTGTAATGCATCAATAACATTACTGAACCATAACGTAGACACACTTAGACAGTATTATAAGAGATAAGATATCAAAGATCACGTCATTGTTTTCTATTAGTCTTTAGTCTCGTTCTACCATATATGATAAAAAAATATAACCCTATCAAGTTCTGTTAATTCCCAATGTATTCTTATTAACTGTATACTTTGCATTTTATACTATGATCATGACCTTGAATATCACTACCTCAGCATGATGTTAGATCCTGACCCAATACAAAACCTAGGGGGTAGTGCATGTCATCATTTAGGGGATAGGGTAGTAAACAAAATCCTTTACAGGATAGGGTAGTATACTACAACTTTTAGGGGATAGGGTATAAAACTACATCCTTTAGGGGATAGGGTAGTGAACTAAATAGCGGATATGGTAGTAAACAACATCCTTTAGGGCACTGGTTCCCACATTTTTTATAGTCCCGTACTCCTTTAAACATTCAACCTCCAGCTGCGTACCCCCTCTAGCATCAGGGTCAGCACACTCTCAAATGTTGTTTTTTGCCATCATTGTAAGCCTGCCACACACACACTATACAATACATTTATTAAACATAAGAATGAGTGTGAGTTTTTGCCACAACCCGGCTCGTGGGAAGTGACAAAGAGCTCTTACAGGACCAGGGCACAAATAATAATATAATAATCAATCATTTAGCTCTTTATTTAACCATCTTACATATAAAAGCTTATTTGTTCATTGAAAATGGTGAATAACTCACCACAGGTTAATGAGAAGGGTGTGAATAACTCACCACAGGTTAATGAGAAGGGTGTGAATAACTCACCACAGGTTAATGAGAAGGGTGTGCTTGAAAGGATGCACTTAACTCTGCAATGTTGGGTTGTATTAGAGAGAGTCTCAGTCTTAAATACTTTTCCACACACAGTCTGTGCCTGTATTTAGTTTTCATGCTAGTGAGGGCCGAGAATCCACTCTCACATAGGTACGTGGTTGCAAAGGGCATCAGTGTCTTAACAGCACAATTTTCCAAGGCAGGATATTCTGAGCACAGCCCTATCCAGAAAGCTGGCAGTGGCTTCTGATTAAATACATTTTCACTGAACCACTTGTTGCAATTGCGATGAGGCTCTCTTGTTCAGATATAGGAGAGTGCACTGGAGGCAGGGCATGAAAGGGATAAGGAATCCAGTTGTTTGTGTCATCCGTATCAGGAAAGTACCTGCGTAATTGTGCACCCAAATCACTCAGGTTCTTCGCTTTATCACATTTGACATTGTCCGTAAGCTTGAGTTCATTTGCACACTAAAAAATCATACAATGATGGAAAAACCTGTGTGTTGTTCTTGTTAATACAGACAGACAAGAGCTCCAACTTCTTAATCATAGCCTCAATGTTGTCCCGCACTTTGAATATAGTTCCAGAGAGTCCCACTAATCCTAGATTAAGATAATTCAGGTGAGAAAAAACAGATAGTCGTGTGAGAAACTCGTCATCATGCAAGCGGTCAGACATGTGAAAATGATGGTCAGTAAAGAAAACTTTAAGCTTGTCTCTCAATTAAAAAAACGTGTCAATAATTTGCCCCTTCATAACCAGCGCACTTCTTCATGTTGTAAAAGTGTCAAATGGTCGCTGCCCACATCATTGCATAGTGCAGAAAATACACAAGATTTCAGGGGCCTTGCTTGAACAAAGTAAACCTTTTTCACTATTCTGTCCAAAACGTCTTTCAAGCTGTCAGGCATCCACTTGGCAGCAAGAGCTTCTCAGTTAGAGCTGCAGTGTACCCAAGTGGCGTCGGGGGCAACTGCTTGCACGTGCGATACCACTCCACTATGTCTCCCTGTCATGGCTTTTGCTCCATCAGTACAGATACCAAAATCAGCAGCAGCTACGTTTGGCTACAAACGGACTGTTTGTGGAATTCCCGTGAGAGAGTAACGCTTAATGTGATTGGATATAAATAATTTGACTAGGCTACCTGTAATTCACACTGTGTTGTTATTTCACTGAACACTAGATGGTTTCATTTTATGTTTGGCAGTGAAACGAGGCTACTCAGGCGCAAAAAAAACTCACCCAAATGTATTGCCCCGATGGAAAATAAAAATGGACTCTTTGAAAATGTAAAGAAATAAAATGTTAAAATATTGTATCTATATTACAAAAACTATCTGTGAATCACATCTTATTTGGCGTAACCCTGACGGCATTGCGCGTACCCCAGTTTGGGAAAACCAGCTTTAGGTGTACGGGGATTAAACAACATCCTTTGGGGGACAGGGTAGTAAACAACATCCTTTAGGGGATAAGGTAGTAAACAACATCCTTTAGGGGATAGGGTAGTGCACTAAATAGAGGATAGTGTAGTGCACTAAATAGGGGATAAGGTAGTAAACAACATCCTTTAGGCGATAAGGGTAGTGTACTAAATAGAGGATAGTGTAGTGCACTACATAGGGGATAAGGTAGTAAACAACATCCTTTAGGGGATAAGGGTAGTGCACTAAATAGAGGATAGTGTAGTGCACTACATAGGGGATAAGGTAGTAAACAACATCCTTTAGGGGATAAGGTAGTAAACAACATCCTTTAGGGGATAAGGTAGTAAACAACATCCTTTAGGGGATAAGGGTAGTGCACTAAATAGAGGATAGTGTAGTGCACTACATAGGGGATAAGGTAGTAAACAACATCCTTTAGGGGATAAGGGTAGTGCACTAAATAGAGGATAGTGTAGTGCACTACATAGGGGATAAGGTAGTAAACAACATCCTTTAGGGGATAGGGTAGTGCACTAAATAGAGGATAGTGTAGTGCACTACATAGGGGATAAGGTAGTAAACAACATCCTTTAGGGGATAAGGTAGTAAACAACATCCTTTAGGGGATAGGGTAGTGCACTACATAGGGGATAAGGTAGTAAACAACATCCTTTAGGGGATAAGGGTAGTGCACTAAATAGAGGATAGTGTAGTGCACTACATAGGGGATAAGATAGTAAACAACATCCTTTAGGGGATAGGGTAGTGCACTACATAGGGGATAAGGTAGTAAACAACATCCTTTAGGGGATAAGGGTAGTGCACTAAATAGAGGATAGTGTAGTGCACTACATAGGGGATAAGGTAGTAAACAACATCCTTTAGGGGATAGGGTAGTGCACTACATAGGGGATAAGGTAGTAAACAACATCCTTTAGGGGATAAGGGTGGTGCACTAAATAGAGGATAGTGTAGTGCACTACATAGGGGATAAGGTAGTAAACAACATCCTTTAGGGGATAAGGGTAGTGCACTAAATAGAGGATAGT